>NC_088227.1:32891396-32941396 GCF_036934945.1 Oncorhynchus masou masou | reverse complement strand
TCAGGTATCAAGATAAGACCCAAGTGCAGACTGTGTGAAGCAACAATGTTTATTTTAACAGCAGGGGCAGGCAAACGATAGGTCAAGGCAGGCAGGGGTTGATAATCCAGAGTAGGAGCAAAGGTACAGGACGGCAGGCAGGCTCAGGGACAGGCATAGTGGTCAGGCGGGCGGGTACAGGGTCAGGACAGGCAAGGGTCAAAAACAAGGAGGCCGAGAAAAAGAGAGGCTGGGAAAAGACAGGAGCTGACAGGACAAACGTTGGTAAGCTTGACAAACAAGACGAACTGGCCCAGACAGTCAGAAAACCCAGGTATAAATACCCAGAGAATAAGTGGGGAAGATGGGCGACACCTAGAGGGGGTGGAGACAAGCACAAGGACAGGTGAAACAGATCATGGCCTGACACCTTTAAGGCATGAATGTCAGTAGCATTGGATGTTTTTGTGACTGTGAGGCCCCGGTGCACAACTGAGCAAACTAGACACTCTAATGTACTTGTCCTCTTCCTCAGTTGCGCACAGGGGCCTCCCAGTCGCAAAAACATCAACCGCTATGGTGAAACGGGCTCTCATGAGGACGGCCACAAAAAAGGAAGACACAGCGTTACCTCTGCTGCAGAGGATAAGTTTGTGAGAGTTTCCAGCCTCAGAAATTGCTGCCCAAACTGTTCAGAGGAGACTACATAAATCAGGCCTTCATGGTCGAATTGCTGCAAAGAAACCACTACTAAGGACACCATTAAGAGGAAGAGACGTCCTTGGGCCAAGAAACATGAGCAATGGACATTAGACCGATGGAAATCTGTTCTTTGGTCGATTGAATCTACATTTTAGATTTTTGGTTTCAACCACCATGTCTTATTGAGACACAGAGTAGGTGAAGGGATGATCTCTGCATGTGTCGGTCTGACTGTGAAGCATGGAGGAGGAGGTGTGATCGTATGGGGGTGCTTTGCTGGTGACACTATCTGTGCTTTATTTAGAATTCAAGGCACACTAAACGACTCCAGGCTGTGTAAGGGCTATTTGGCCAAGAAGGAGAGTGATGTTCACTACCGTTAAAAAGTCACTTTGAAAGAATATTACATTTCTATCCATTAAAAAAAACATCAAATTGATCAGAAATACAGTGTAGACATTGTTAATGTTGTAAATGACTATTGCAGCTGGAAACGGCTGATCTTTTTATGGAATAAGTACGTGGATGTACAGATGTACGGCCCATTATCAGCAACCATCACTCCTGTGTTCAAATGGTACGTTGTGTTAGCTAATCAACCTTTATCATTTTAAAAGGCTAATTGAACACTAGAAAACCCTTTTGCAATTATGTTAGCACAGCTGAAAACTGTTGTACTGATTAAAGAAGCAATAAAACTGGCCTTCTTTGGACTAGTTGAGTATCTGGAGCATCAGCATTTGTGGGTTCGATTACAGGCTCAAAGGGGCCAGAAACAAAGACCTTTCTTCTGAAACTCGTCAGTCTATTCTTGTTCTGAGAAATGAAGGCTATTCCATGCAAGAAATGTATTTTTCTTTCAAAAACAAGGACATTTCTAAGTGACCCCAAACTTTTCAACGGTAGTGTATATACATATATATACATATATATATATATTGGTTTGTTTAAGACTTTTTTGGTTACTACATTCCATATGTGTTATTTCACAATTTTGATGTCTTCACTATTATTCTACAATGTAGACAATAGCAAAAATAAAATGATATATTGTCTTTTGAAATTTATCCACTGGCTTACAACAGGGGGAATGGGGCCGCCAGTTGCCCATCCCTGTTTTTTTTAGATATTTAGAATGTAATCAGACAATCAACTTTTAAAATAAAAACTACTATTACATTTTGTTTGATATAGCTGTCACTTGTATGCATTATCAAAACATTAATTATTATTAATGCATCATCATGTATTTGCATATGCCAATATTGTGCATCATTGTGCAAATATGCATATTTAAAAATATATATATTCATAATAAAGTATTGCTTCAGGCAGGATACACAGCAGGCCTATAGAATAGTGCCATAGCATAGGACCTGCTTAATGAAAGTATACATTTTAAGAGGAATCTTTCTGTGGTGATTAGGGGATTCGATGAAGGCTACTTACTTGTCACCTCCTTAATAATCACAGTACTTATGGGATAAAAGCCTGACTTTCTTCCCTAGTGTTGTTTTTCCGAGCCAGCCAGAGTCAATAAATACCAACACATAACTTCACCCTCAACCTCTCCCTCTTTACCGCAGCCAATTTCCTCCAATGGAGGTGATCCTTTCTGCTGCAGGCTTATTGAGATGGAGGCCACTCCGGCGTTTACACAGTGGAGTGAAAATGAGGGATTTCTAATGACTGTGCACTCGGATAGTCTTCCAACGGAGCAGGGCCCAAGGCCTCTGCCAAGGCCCTTAGATCCAGGGCTCCAACTCAGCACAACTCATCAGCAGCCACATAACTCTCCCTACTATCCACCAGGCTATAGTAGTATATAGATGTAGGATCTTAATTTGAACCCGTTTGCTACAGCAGGAAAATAATCCTGCAGCAACAGGAAATTATAATTATTATGTGGATTATTGTTAATGGATATTTTTGTAGGGGTTGATACATTATTTGTAAGGGGAAATTAAGTCTGAAAGTGACAATTGCACAATTCAGAAGCCTTTTTAAATGTAAAATGAACTACAAGTTTGAAATATCCTAAAAAGCTATCCTAAAACAGTGTGATCAAATTTGATCCTACGTCTGTACTAGAGACTGGAAGGGAAGCCGAGTTGCTCGCTCTACTCTACGAGTATTAGCAGATGGAGAGAGTTAATGCCAGTCTGTAACTGAGAAATATGTGGCGTACTCGGCCAAAACCTTCAAGCTGATTATATCTCATTATGGAGATTCCGTCGTGACAGCAGGAGAATGGTCGGGTTGTTGATATCGTTTTCTACGCCGTGAACATCTGCATAGAAAAACGTTGGTGGATGCATCAGAGGGAAACAACACTGTGTATAAGCCAGTCATGCTAATGTAATGCATCAGTAATGAGCACTTAAATATGTAGTGTCAAAAATGTTAATGGACTCAGTTAATTGATTGAGTAATTAGTGGTATGTTTGTCCTGAGGTGTTGAATAACCTCAAAACTTCATAAGTGTTTCTTGAGAAAGTAATGTGAGTGAAATGTTGCTCCTTGTTCCTTGCTCACGATTTCCCCAAATAAGATGCTTGATATGTTTGTGTATGTGTTGTATTTCTCTGCTATATTTCCTTAATTATGATGCAAATAAATATATATACACTAGTCAAAAAATTTAAGGGAACACTTAAACAACACAATGTAACTCCAAGTCAATCACACTTCTGTGAAATCAAACTGTCCACTTAGGAAGCAACACTGATTGACAATACATTTCACATGCTGTTGTGCTAATGGAATAGACAACAGGTGGAAATTATAGGCAATAAGCAAGACACCCCCAATAAAGGAGTGGTTCTGCAGGTGGTGACCACAGACCACTTCTCAGTTCCTATGCTTCCTGGCTGGTGTTTTGGTCACTTTTGAATGCTGTCGGTGCTTTCACTCTAGTGGTAACATGAGACGGAGTCTACAACCCACACAAGTGGCTCAGGTAGTGCAGCTCATCCAGGATGGCACATCAATGCGAGCTGTGGCAAGAAGGTTTGCTGTGTCTGTCAGCGTAGTGTCCAGAGCATGGAGGCACTACCAGGAGACAGGCCAGTACATGAGGAGACGTGGAGGAGGCTGTAGGAGGGCAACAACCCAGCAGCAGGACCGCTACCTCCGCCTTTGTGCAAGGAGGAGCAGGAGGAGCACTGCCAGAGCCCTGCAAAATGACCTCCAGCAGGCCACAAATGTGCATGTGTCTGCTCAAACAGTCGTTAACAGACTACATGAGGGTGGTATGAGTGTCCAACATCCACAGGTGGCGGTTGTGCTTTCAGCCCAACACCGTGCAGGACATTTGGCATTTGCCAGAGAACACCAAGATTGGCAAATTCGCCATTGGCGCCCTGTGCTCTTCACAGATGAAAGCAGGTTCACACTGAGCACATGTGACCGACGTGACAGAGTCTGGAGACGCCGTGGAGAATGTTCTGCTGCCTGCAACATCCTCCAGCATGACCGGTTTGGCGGTGGGTCAGTCATGGTGTGCGGTGGCTTTTCTTTGGGGGGCCGCACAGCCCTCCATGTGCTCGCCAGAGGTAGCCTGACTGCCATTAGGTACCGAGATGAGATCCTCAGACCCCTTGTGAGACCATATGCTGGTGCGGTTGGCCCTGGGTTCCTCCTAATGCAAGGCAATGCTAGACCTCATGTGGCTGGAGTGTGTCAGCAGTTCCTGCAAGAGGAAGGAATTGATGCTATGGACTGGCCCGCCCGTTCCCCAGACCTGAATCCAATTGAGCACATCTGGGACATCATGTCTCGCTCCATCCACCAACGCCACGTTGCACCACAGACTGTCCAGGAGTTTGCAGATGCTTTAGTCCAGGTCTGGGAGGAGATCCCTCAGGAGACCATCCGTCACCTCATCTGGAGCATGCCCAGGCATTGTAGGGAGGTCATACAGGCACGTGGAGGCCACACACACTACTGAGCCTCATTTTGACTTGTTTTAAGGACATTACATCAAAGTTGGATCAGCCACTTTAATTTTGAGTGTGACTCCAAATCCAGACCTCCATGGGTTGATAAATTTGATTTCCATTGATAATTTTTTTCTAATTTTGTTGTCAGCACATTCAACTATGTAAAGAAAAAAGTATTTAATAAGAATATTTCATTCATTCAGATCTAGGATGTGTTATTTTAGTGTTCCCTTTAATTTTTTGAGCAGTGTATATTTGTTTTAGACAGCATGTGGAGTTTTAGTCTTATTTGACTCCTGAAGTCTCTCTGTGTAGTACAGTTGAAGTTGTACATTTACCTATGCTTAGGCTGGAGTCACTAAAAATCGTTTTTCAACCACTCCACTCCAAATTTCTGGTTAACAAACTGTAGTTTTGGCAAGTCGGTTAGGACATCTACTTTGTGCATGACACAATAAATGTTTCCAACAATTGTTTACTGACAGATTATGTATCACAATTCCAGTGGGTCAGAAGTTTACATACACTAAGTTGACTGTGCCTTTAAACAGCTTTGAAAATTCCAGAAAATGATGTCACGGCTTTAGAAACTTCTGATAGGCTAATTAACATAATTTGAGTCAATTGGAGGTGTACCTGTGGATGTATTTCAAGGCCTACCTTCAAACTCCGTGCCTTTTTGACTGGCATCATGGGAAAATCAAAACAAAATCAGCCAAGACCAAGTCAAAGGCTCATTCTGTAACATTTACAGACATTTTTATAATACAAATGAACGATATACAGTGTCATGACGTGGTCCTCTTTGGTGATATTGAGTACCACTCCCCTCTCTCTGCACCATCTCTCTCTCTCTCTCTCTCTCTCTCTCTCTCTCTCTTCCCCCTACACCCAGGCTCTGTTATGCAGGTCATAAACTCCTAGAGGAGTCTCTCTCCTTATGGCCAGACAGTATACAGAGAGTGAGTTTCACAGGAGAACAAAGGAACCTTTTCCACATCACAGAACTTGAGAACTGAACAATGTCCATGTTTTGCAGAATGTGTACACGGTCAAGGGAGAATCCAGCTACGACCGGTCCATTTCATTTAATGTTTGTGAAACTCATGAGAGACAATACAGCCACATTACCATAACTATGTTTATAGAAGAGTCTCAGTTGTAAGGCTTGCATCTAACTGTTGTATAAAATGAATGAGTAAAGATGAAACTATTTGTGAAATTATGTAATGTGATTTCAAACTGTTTAATGAAGGAAACTCCAATTCCCTTTGGAGTTTATATGCCCACCCAATGAGCACAGACATTGATCTGGCTTCATGGGACAGCCCTTTCCTACTGTTCTGGGTATAACCCCCACTTTGGGAATTTCCCTTTAGACCGGTACCTTGATCACAGATGGAGCTAAGGTTTGAGTAGAAACCATAAACCTGAGTATAAGCTAAGGTTGTAATGGATATTGAAATTCTGAAACTATCAATACCGACAGAATAAGAGCAAATCTTTCATGCTAATTGCTAGTCTGCAGCTAGGAATTCTATACCATTGAATGCGATTGCCGTTCATGTGCAAAGGATTAGCATTTCAATTGTTATAATTATCAACGGTGTAGTGTCTTTTTGTCTTTCGCGCCCTTCTCAATAAGAAGAAAAATAATTTATTGGGCCAAGAAACACAAGCAATGGACATTAGACCGGTGGAAATATGTCCTTTGGTCTGATGAGTCCAAATTTGAGTTTTGGTTCTGTGTCTTTGTGAGACCCAGAGTATGTGAACGGATGATCTTTATATGTGTGGTTCCCATCGTGAAGCATGGAGGAGTAGGTGTGATGTGTGGGGATGGTTTGCTGGTGACACTGTCTGTAATTTATTTAGATTTCAATGTGCACTTAACCAGCATGGCTACCACAGTATTCTGCAGCGCTACGCCATCCCATTTGATTTGCTATTATTGGGACTATCATTTGTTTTTCAACAGGACAATGACCCAACACACCTTCAGGCTGTTTAAGGGCTATTTGACCAGGAAGGAGAATGATGGAGTGCTGCATCAGATGACCTGGTCTCCACAATCACCCGACCTCAACCCAATTGAGATGTTTTGGCATGAATTGGACCGCAGAGTGAAGTAAAAGCAGCCAACAAGTGCTCAGCATATGTGGGGACTCCTTCAAGACTTTTGGAAAAGCATTCCAGGTGAAGCTGGTTGAGAGACTGCCAAGAGTGTGCAAAGCTGTCATCAGGGCAAAGGGTGGCTACTCTGAAGAATGTAAAATCTAAAATACGTTTTAATTTGTTTAACACTTTTCGGTTAATACATGATTCCATGTGTTATTTCATAGTTTTGTTGTCTTCACTATTATTCTACAATGTAGACAATAGTAAAAATATATATAGAAAAAGTAGGTGTATCCAAACTTTTTACTGGTACTGTATATACCCATTGAGTCTTGACGAATATCACCTATAAAAGCCATATGAGAAATACCTTTACTCAACGGGAGTTTCGAGCTTCATGATTTTTTTCAGTGGAGATTCTTCAGTTTTTGATCTGGTTCCAGTGACAGGTTTGGGATAGATAGATGCAACATAGATAGATAGATAGATAGATAGATAGATAGATAGTCCTCTCCCTGGGTCAGCGTTACCTCTGTGTAATAGGAGAACGTCTCTCCCTGGGTCAACATTAGCTCTGTGTAACAGGAGAACATCACTCCCTGGGTCAGCGTTAGCTCTGTGTAACAGGAGAACATCACTCCCTGGGTCAGCGTTAGCTCTGTGTAACAGGAGAACATCACTCCCTGGGTCAGCGTTAGCTCTGTGTAACAGGAGAACATCACTCCCTGGGTCAGCGTTAGCTCTGTGTAACAGGAGAACATCACTCCCTGGGTCAGCGTTAGCTCTGTGTAACAGGAGAACATCACTCCCTGGGTCAGCGTTAGCGCTGTGTAACAGGAGAACATCACTCCCTGGGTCAGCGTTAGCTCTGTGTAACAGGAGAACATCACTCCCTGGGTCAGCGTTAGCGCTGTGTAACAGGAGAACATCACTCCCTGGGTCAGCGTTAGCGCTGTGTAACAGGAGAACATCACTCCCTGGGTCAGCGTTAGCGCTGTGTAACAGGAGAACATCACTCCCTGGGTCAGCGTTAGCTCTGTGTAACAGGAGAACATCACTCCCTGGGTCAGCGTTAGCGCTGTGTAACAGGAGAACATCACTCCCTGGGTCAGCGTTAGCGCTGTGTAACAGGAGAACATCACTCCCTGGGTCAGCGTTAGCTCTGTGTAACAGGAGAACATCACTCCCTGGGTCAGCGTTAGCTCTGTGTAACAGGAGAACATCACTCCCTGGGTCAGCGTTAGCTCTGTGTAACAGGAGAACATCTCTCCCTGGGTCAACATTGGCTAACACGTGACCCCTATTTTCTCTATCTACTGACATATTCCCCTGCCTGGGTAATGGGATTTTAAATATCAGTGTTGACACACACACACACACACACACACACACACACACACACACACACACACACACACACACACACACACGCACGCACGCACACGTGCACGCACACACAGACACACATACACACCATATCACACTGACTTGGGTTCATCACTCCCAGATTATCTTTTATTTTCTTTTGGAGAGAAACGTCTTTGTTTTTCTTTTCATTGACGTACCATGCCCAGGATGTATGTGTTTTAAATGAATTCTTTCCTTAACATTTGCCTTGTGACATTCAACTGAAACAAAACAAATGACACTTAAAATAGTGCGGCACAAAACCAGATCTGTCAATTGATAGGAACAGTCATGTCATGTCAACGTGCAAAGACCTACCGATAAGAAATCTTGAAGTGATACACCACTGTGTTCGGCAGATAGCTAAAACAGATAGAAGTAGTGTCAGAATTCATCAGCTGTCTGTTACTATGGAAATGAGGCATGTTCAATAGATCATGATGTGGTTTACAATTTAAAGGAGCAAATTAGAGTTTTAATCCAGGGGGAATTCACTGGTTTTGCAGAAATACTTATAGTAAAAAGTGCTCCTACTTGTAACATTTTGTATCTGTTTTTCAGTTAAGTGCACATTTCCTGTAGTGTCTGTCTGTCTGTCTGTCTGTCTGTCTGTCTGTCTGTCTGTCTGTCTGTCTGTCTGTCCATATTGTTTCGTCAGTGCCACATGGACCTATATTTCCCACTCTTTCCTCTCTCTTTAGTGGGCCATATGCTTCAACAAGATGTGGGAGGCAGGGAGACATCTTGGGTGGAAAATGTGTTATAGCTGGCTGATCTCTGGGATACGTATAATGACTCCCATAGTGCCTCAGTCCCACAGTGCAATGTCGCCACAAGCTATTAGCCTTAGCACTCTGAGCTTTGATGCTGCCCGGTGCATATTCTGAGCGGGTAAGACTATATGCCCCAGGGGACCGCGTCAACCAATGGGCTCCTTGCCATCTCCTCTTCTTTGATATTGTTATGGAGGACATTTTTTTCATGGGCTTGATGTTGGAGCAGCCAGGGTTCAGCAGAAACAAAGGGCCAACTCTTCTCACTACGCTGAGGGTAGAGTAGATGTAACTGACCGCCGCTGTTTTAGTGCCAACACAAACTGACTCACTTCTTGGAATCTTTTAATTTGCCATAATAAATTGCAGTAGGAAGCAATTGCTGGGTGATGTGCTGAGGGGTTTGTAATTGAAGCCCATATCGTGCGGGGACGTCGAAGCACCCTCAAAGAGAAAAGATGGGGTTCCTGTGGGATTTCCGGAAAGGCCATCTAATCCCACCTCTGACCAGCTGAATAAATGGACACAATACAGCTTTCAGAACCACACTCTGTGTTGTTGCTTGAACACACAGACACACAGACACACACACACAGACACACACACACACATAAACACAGGTGCACAGACACACGCACAGACACACACACACACACACACACATACATACACACACACACACACACACACACACACACACACACACACACACACACACACGCACACACACGCACACACATTCACACGCACACATACACACACAGATACACACACATGCACACACATACACACACACAGATACACACATGCACACACACACACGCGCACATACGCACACACGCACATACACGCACACACACACGCACATACACACACACACACATACAAGCATACACACACACACACAGCGACATATCAAACTCGACGTGCCATATAATTGCCTCAAAACGATTCACCAACAAGAACAACATATATTCAAGCAAATGACAGCCCTGATCTGCTAGTGGGAGAAATGGAAGTCAAGCAAGGCCATCAAAGATCTCTCTCTAACCCTCACAGGCTGAAATTACCCTGAAGAGTTCAAGGCCCAGACAGTCCTCCTGATTGTTTTGGTTTAAACAGCAGGTCATTGCCGTGGCGTTGATGCCCCACTGTGTGGCGGTCAGCCCTGTTTGATCTAACTCCACGTGGCATTGGCGACATGCGTTAGGAACCCTCTGCCCTCATAATGGGAGAATGAAAGTGAGCCTCAATGCTGTTGGGCCCAGACATAACTGGATAAAGGCTGTCAGAGGCTTGTCTGCAAGTGGAAACACAGAAAGAATCTAATAAGGAGGTCCAACCCACAGCGATGCAGACAGAATCAAAACAAGGGGCCTCTGAATATGGGCCTTACAGGTAATTTTGGCACTACTGGGTCTAAACTCATGTTATCTGGTTAAATATTTCCCCCTGTCCTCTCTCCCCTCCTCTCTATTATGGTCCTGGTTTCAGTTTGGTAGGAATGTCAGTTTTTTTCCAAAACGCTATATCCACCAATTTTTCACGTTTGTGTTTTTTCACCAGAAATGATTGCCTATGGGTACCTTCACGTGTGTGCAAAACATTACTGTTCTTATTAATTTTTAGATTTTAGATCTGTATGAAAATGTGTTTTTTGCAAAACACTTTACACTGATTGTACAAAACATTAAGACCACCTTCCTAATATTGAATCCCCCCACACTTTTCGTCCTCAGAACAGCCTAAATTTGTCGGGACATAGGACTCGACAAGGTGTCGAAAGCGCTCCACAGGGATGCTGGCCCATGTTGACTCTAATGCTTACCAAAGTTGTGTCAAGTTAACTGGATGTGGACCATTCTTGATACACACTTGAAACTATTGAGAATGAAAAACCCAGTAGCTCTTGACACAAACCTGTGCGCCTGGTACATACCATCATTTCCACCACTTAAATCTTTTGTCTTGCCGCTTCATCCTCTGAATGGCATACACAATCTATGTCTCGATTGTCTGAAAGCTTAAAAATCCTTCTTTAACCTGTCTCCTCTCTTTCATCTACACTGATTGAAGTGGATTTAACAAATGACATCAATAAGGGATCATAGATTTCACCTGGATTCAACTGGATTCACCTGGTCAGTCTATGTCATGGAAAGAGCAGTTCCTAATGTTTTGTACACTCAGTGTATGTCCATTGTTTAGATGGAATGGAATGCTCGTATCCTGTATATTTGACTGTGCTATATGTTTTTCTCCCTAGCTATCTTAAAATTAATGCACATGATGTAAATCACTCTGGATAAGAGTGTCTGCTAAATGCCTAAAATGTCTCCCATACTCTCTCTCATTCTCGAATGTCACTCAATATATTTTCAAATTAAGGGGCTATAATGGCATTGGAAACATAGGTTAACATAAACTCAGCAAAAAAAAGAAATTTCCCTTTTTCAGGACCCTGTCTTTCAAAGATAATTAATAAAAAATCCAAATAACTTCACATATCTTCATTGTAAAGGGTTTGAACACTGTTTTCCATGCTTGTTCAATGAACCACAGACAATTAATGAACAATTAATGAACGGTCATTAAGACACTAACAGCTTACAGACGGTAGGCAATTAAGGTCACAGTTATGAAAACTTAGGACACTAAAGAGGCCTTTCTACGGACTCTGAAAAACACCAAAAGAAAGATGCCCAGGGTCCCTGCTCATCTGCGTGAACATGCACTAGGCATGCTGCAATGAGGCTTGAGGACTGCAGATGTGGCCAGGGCAATAAATTGCAATGTCCATACTGTGAGACACCTAAGACAGCGCTACAGGGAGACAGGACGGACAGCCGATCGTCCTCGCAGTGGCAGACCACGTGTAGCAACACCTGCACAAAGTCGGTACATCCGAACATCACTCCTGCGGGACAGATACAGGATGGCAACAACAACTGCCCGAGTTACACGAGGAACGCACAATCCCTCCATCAGTGCTCATAGTGTCCACAATAGGCTGAGAGAGGCTGGACTGAGGGCTCGTAGACCTGTTGTAAGGCAGGTCCTCACCAGACATCACTGGCAATAACGTTGCCTATGGGCACAAACCCACCGTTGCAGGACCAGACAGGACTTGCAAAAAGTGTGCTTCACTGACGAGTCACAGTTTTGTCTCACCAGGGGTGATGGTTGGATTTGCCTTTATTGTCGAAGGAATGAGCGTTACACTGAGGCCTTACTCTGAAACGAGATCGATTTGGAGGTGGAGGGTCCATCATGGTCTGGGGCGGTGTATCATAGCATCATTGGACTGAGCTTGTCATTGCAGGCAATCTCAATGCTGTGCATTACAGGGAAGACATCCTTCTCGCTCATGTGGTACCCTTCCTGCAGGCTCATCCTGACATGACTCTCCAGCATGACAAAAGCACCAGCCATACTGCTCATTCTGTGCGTGATTTCCTGCAAGACAGGAATGTCAGTGTTCTGCCATGACCAGCAAAGAGCCCGGATCTCAATCCCATTGAGCATGTCTGGGACCTGTTGGATCAGAGGGTGAGGGCTAGGGCCATTACCCCCAGAAATGCCTGTGAACTTGCAGGTGCCTTGGTGGAAGAGTGGGTTAACATCTTGCAGCAAGAACTGGCAAATCTGGTGCAGTCCATGAGGATGAGATGCACTGTAGTGCTTAATGCAGCTGGTGGCCACAGCAGATACTGACTGTTACTTTTGATTTTGACCCCCCCTTTGTTCAGGAACACATTATTCCATTTCTGTTAGTCACTTGTCTGTGGAAGTTGTTCAGTTTATGTCTCAGTTGTTGCATCTTGTTATGTTCATACAAATATTTACACATGTTAAGTTTGCTGAAAATAAACGCAGTTGACAGAGAGAGGACATTTCTTTTTTGCTGAGTTTGTTTCCCAGAGTGGCGCAGCGCTCTAAGGCAGTGCACCTCAGTACTAGAGGCATCACTACAGACCCTGGTTCTATTCCAGGCTGTATATCAACTGGCTGTGATTGGGAGTTCCATAGGGTGGTGCACAATTGGCTCAGCGTCATCCGGGTTTGGCCGAGGTAGAGTTGTTTTGGTAAGTTTTCTAAAGGTTTTCGTGTACTGTTGCCGGGTTTTCAGGCAGATGCCAATAACCTCTCTAGGGGTTGTGGGACGCTACCGTCCCACCTGGCCAACATCCAGTGAAATTGCAGAGCACCAAATTCAAAAACAGAAATACTCAATATAAAAAATCATTAAACATACAAGTGTTATACATCGGTTTAAACATGAACTTCTTGTTAATCCAACCGCTGTGTCATATATACTATGTTATATACGATGTTATTACAAAAAAGGTTTTAAATTATCTGGTAATGCCAATATGGAATACTATCAAATGCTTCTCAAAGATGCCCTCTGGCAATAACTGGCAGTAACAGAAGAAATGGCTGAGAATGAAATGACGTGCCACAGAATGCTGCAGCAGCATGCAAGGTGTGCCGCAGTATGACACAACTTTTAAAGGAGGAACCACTGTACCTGTGGCACTGATGTTTAGGCTGAGGCATGTACAGTTTTTTGTGTGCTCTAGGGCAACGGTGTCTAGATTAAATTTGTATTTGTATGATTTGGAACACCATAATTTTTGACTTACTGAGATTTACTGTCAGGGCCCAGGTCTGACAGAATCTGTACAGTAGATCTAGGTGCCCTCCTTGGTTGGGGACAGAAGCACCAGATCATTAGCAAACAGTAGATATTTAACTTCAGATTCTAGTGGGGTGAGGCCGGGTGCTGCAGACTGTTCTCGTGCCGTTGATATACATGTTGAAGACAGTGGGGCTTAAGCTGCATCCCTGTCTCACCCCACGAATTGTGTGTGTTTTTTGCCAATTTAATCACGTTATTTGCCAATTGCGTACATGGATTTTAAAATGTTGCATGTTGCAACACCCATTCCATCACTTTATATAGCAGACCCTGAAGCCAAATTGAGTCACAAGCTTTTTTTAAATAAATAAAGCATGAGAAGACTTTTCCTTTTGTTTTGGTTTGTTTGTCAGTCAATTAGGGTGTGCAGGGTGAATACATGGTCTGTGTAACGGTTCTCTTGAGTTGAAGGAGAGGCGGACCAAAATGCAGCATGGTTTCTATTCATGGTTCTTTAATAAAGAAAAACTATACATGAATAGACTAACAAAAACAATAAACGTGATAAAACCTAAACAGCCCTATCTGGTGCAAACACAGTGACAGGAACAATCACCCACAAACACACAGTGAAACCCAGGCTACCTAAGTATGATTCTCAATCAGAGACAACTAATGACACCTGCCTCTGATTGAGAACCATACTAGGCCGAAACATAGAAATACCCAAATCATAGAAAAACAAACATAGACTGCCCACCCCAACTCACGCCCTGACCATACTAAATAATGACAAAACAAAGGAAATAAAGGTCAGAACGTGACAGTCTGTTGTACGGTACATTGTTTTCACTGAGGAAATGTATGAGTCTGCTGTTAATGATATTGCAGAAGATTCTCCCAAGTTTGCTGTCAACGCATATCCCACCACAGTTATTGAGGTCAAATTTGTCTCCACTTTTGTTGATTGGGGTGATCAGTTCTTGGGTACAAATGTTGGGGAAGATGCCAGAGATTAGGATGCTGTCAAATAGTTTAACTATAGCCAATTTGTGATCTGCATATTTTATCATTTCATTGAGTATACCATCAACAACACAGGCCTTTTTTGTCACACCCTATTGCCTGTCCCTGTTGGAATATTAAACTATTGTTTATTTGACATGGTTTGCATCTGGTTTGCATCTGGTAGTCTTTAATAGCTGATTCTGTATTTGATCATGTATATGTTTTTGCTGTTTGTTCTTTGTTATAGGGCCAAACGGATTGGAGAAGTGGTTAATCCAATTCAATTCAATTCAATTCAAGGGCTTTATTGGCATGGGAAACTTGTTAACATTGCCAAAGCAAGTAAGGTAGATAATATATAAAGTGAATATATAAAGTGAAATAAACAATACAAATTAACAGTAAACATCACACATACAGAAGTTTCAAAACAATAAAGACATTACAAATGTCATATTATATATATATATACAGTGTCTACATCTCTGAGTGTATACATGTGTATACATCTCTGTTTTGTATAGATAACTCTTTGTGTTCTTGTTTGTTTAGTGTTTTCCAATTTTACCAGAAGTGGCTAATTCTTGTCTATCGATAGTTCAATGATATTGAGCTGGTTTCTGACTTGCTGTTCCTTCTTTTTCTGTAGTGTATTTTTGTATTGTTTTGGTGATTTTACCATAGTGAAGGTGTTGACTCAGGTTTTCTGGGTCTCTATGTTTTTGGTTGGATAGGTTTCTCCATTTCTTTCTGAGGTTTTTTGCATTCTTCATCAAACCATTTGTCATTGTTGTTCATTTTCTTCGGGTTTCTGCTTGATATGTTATGATTTGATAAGGAAGCTGAGAGGTCAAATATAGTGTTTAGGTTTTCTACTGCTAAGTTTACACCTTCACTTTTCTCTCTCTCTATCTCTTTATATTCTGCTCCATCTAGCCACAGTCACAGTGAACTCATTTAACAGGCATCACATCTCTGACCACTGACAAGTGACTCCCCCTTCATGCCTTAGTGCCTCTTTCACTCTAAAATAAACACTGAAGCATCAGCCATTATTCATGTTGCTGTTGCAACATCCATTTCATTCCTTTCCATATCATGCATCACGGATATGTTGGGGTTTAGCACACGTCCAAGATAAACTTTGTGAAGATTGTGCAAGCCTAGACGTTTGGTTGTCCACTTGCCCCGAGGCTTCTAATGGAAATGCCTGAACATGCTCATCCAAGCTTTGCTACCTGCCCTCCTCTGGTTTCAATCTGTCGGTTGCGTTCAGATTGCATTAGCAGGCTCAGTTGACGACCTGGCCGTGACACTGCTGCCTGCTAGGCGGATCTCTTAACCCTGTGGGGGGTGGAGTGTGCGTATATGTGTGTGTGTGTGTGTGTGTGTGTGTGTGTGTGTGTGTGTGTGTGTGTGTGTGTGTGTGTGTGTGTGTGTGTGTGTGTGTGTGTGTGTGTGTGTGTGTGTGTGTGTGTGTGTGTGTGTGTGTGTATTGCTCTGTCAGTAGCCTAATGGAGGCCTGGGTAGCTAGGTGATTACCACTCTGCCTTTTCCTAGCCAGAGAGAGAAAACATTGACCCCCTCACCCTGCCTACCACCCTCCAAGCAGACAGAAACAGCAGCCCAGCCATTTTAAAATATTCACATGACACACAGACCTGGCCTTGAGCAAAGTAAGGCTACGCTATCATATCACACCACACACCTCCTTTTTGACTAGCATGGAAAATGGACAGTCATCCAGCTAAACAGCTGAAACAAAGCTTGTGTTTTGATGTGCCACCTCTCCTCAGGTTTAAAACACCCTGCGTTGTTACCTTTGGCATTTTTTCAAGCATGAATTAAATGAACTAAATTCTTTTTCCATCCCGGGTTTCTTGGGTTATTCCTTTTCATGGTCAGAGTACCCCTTGAACTCCTTCAAAACCAGGTCCACACAACTTTTTGACCGGACAAGTTCATATTTTGTCATTATGAGAAACAGAGCTGTTCTAATGAGTCGGATGTGTTTTTCTTCTAAAGCAGAAAAGAAAACTACACATTGTATAACTCCGTATTTCAATCATCAAATGAGGCGCCATGTCAACAGAGGTCTACGCATATATTTTCCTAGTTTTTTTTCCATCCAACAACAATAACGAGGGCAGGAGCAGCTATGAGAAGACGAGGTCTTACTTTGATCAGGAACTAGGAGAGGCAACCAGGACCAGTATGTTGTTTTCCTACTTGTGTGTGTGTGCGCTTGTGTGTGTTTGTAGCCATGAGTGTGTGCGTTTGTCCCCTTCCACGTGCGTGTGTTTGTATGTGTGTGTGTGTGTGTGTGTGTGTGTGTGTGTGTGTGTGTGTGTGTGTGTGTGTGTGTGTGTGTGTGTGTGTGTGTGTGTGTGTGTGTGTGTGTCTGCTAGGGCATATGAAGGATATTAGTCTGTGTTGTTTCTCTCTTAGTCTGACACTGCAGTCCCAGTGAAACATGACTCAGGATGAATGGGCCTTTTAGACCAGTGTCTGTCTTCCCACACATTGTTCTGGGATTTTTTATTAGTCTGTCACTTAATAAAACACGCGCGCACGATCTGATGCTCTCGGAAACACACAAGAGCAGGCACACACACACACACACACACACACACACACACACACACACACACACACACACACACACACACACACACACACACACACACACACACACTGTGCTATCAGATAACTCATGCTGACCCAGCTCTGCCTCTCTCCCCTCACCGATCCTTTTTTGGTGGTTTCTATTTCCACTCATGTTATCCCTGATAGAAGAGAAAGAACTCTGAATACAGATAAATAAGACATTTACTTACTGCAGTTATCTGTATTCCAAAAGTATGCCTGTAGATTACCATCCCAAATTGGCTAGTTGGACTCATTGAAACAGAATGTAAAAACAGCAAACAGCATTTTTTGGTTGAAAAAGCAATGAACCATTTAGTTTCAATCCAAAACGCTACACAATGAGCTTCAAAATAATTGGGATAGTGACATTTGTTGTTGTTGTTTTGGCTCTGTACTCCAGCCCTTTGTGATTGAAATGGTACAATGACTATGGGGTTAAAGTGCAGACTATCAGCTTTAATTTTAGGTATTGTCATCCCAATCAGGTGAACCGTTTAGAAATTACACCACTTTTTGTACATAGTCCCCCCATTTTAGGGGGAAAAAATATTGCAACTAATTCACTTATATGTGTATTCAAGTAGTTAAAAGTTTAGCATTTGGTTCCATATTCATAGCACTCAATGATTACAGAAATCTTATGACTCTACAAACTTGTTGGATAGATTCGGTGTTTGTTTTGGTTGTGTTTCAGATTATTTTGTGCCCAATAGAAATTAATGGTAAATAATGTATTGTGTCATTTTGGAGTCACTGTTATTGTAAATAGGAATATAATATGTTTATAAACACTTCTACATGCTACAATGATTACAGATTTATTTAACTAGGCAAGTCAATCAAGAACTAATTCTTACTAAGAATGACGGCCTACACCGGCCAGTGCCTTAGACCCCTGCGCCACTCGGGAGCCCAAATAATGAATGAGTGACAAAGTTAAAGACTCACACATATCATATTCCCCCCCAAAATACTTAGCTTTCCTGTTATTGTAAAGGTGAGAGGTTAGCACGTCTTGGTGTTCAGATATTTGTGCGTTTGTAACTTTCTCACTCATCACCATTAATGATTCATTCAAGACTATCCATAGTCATTGTAGCATCCACATTAATGTACTTCTTAGGGATCGGCGCCCCGTCAACTGGACAGTTCTAAATCATGCAGTGCCTTGTGTCACGATCGCAGATTTTAGAGAAACAACAAATATCGGTACACATAAGTGTCTTATATTGGCTGAAAGCTTAAAGTCTTGTTAAAATAACTGCACTGTCCAATTTAAAGTAGCTATTACAGTGAAAAAATGCCATGCTATTGTTTGAGGAGAGCTCCTAACAACTAAACACTTTTTTCACCCCTGAAGGTGAAATGTGTACTTACATTCTGAAATCTTGCTCTGATTTAACATCAGAAGCCTCCTCCTTAAGTTTGTTTTACTCACTGCTTTAGCACACACTGCCAACCCTGATGTCCTAGCCGTGTCTGAATCCTGGCTAAGGAAGAACACCAAAAAGTCTTAGATCTCCATCCCCAACTACAACATTTTCCGTCACAATAGAACTGCCAAAGGGGGAGGAGTTGCAATCTATTGCAGAGATAGTCTGCACAGTTCTGTCACACTTTCCAGGTCTATGCCCAAAACGTTAGAGCTTATCATTTAAAAAATGAATCTCTCCAGAATTAAGTCTCTCACTGTTGCCGCCTGTTATAGTCCCCCCTCAGCTCCCAGCTGTGCCCTGGACAGCATATGTGAAATGATTGCACCCAATCTATCTTCAGAGTTCGTTCTGTTAGGTGACCTAAACTGGATATGCATAACACCCCGGCAGTCCTACAATCTAAGTTAGATGCCCTCAATCTCACACAAATTATCAAGGAACCCACCGGGTACAACCCTAAATCCGTAAACATGGGCACCCTCATAGATTTCATCCTGACCAACTTGACCTCCAATTACACCTCCGCTGTCCGCAATCAGGGTCTCAGCAATCACTCCCTCATTGCCTGCATCCGCTATGGGTCCGCGGTCAAACGACTGCCCCTCATCACTGTCAAATGCTCTATAAAACACTTCTGCGAGCAGGCCTTTCTAATCGACCTGCCCTGGGTATCCTGGAAGGATATTGACCTCTTCCCGTCAGTCGAGGATGCCTGGTCGCTATTTAACAGTAATTTCCTCACCATCGTAAATAAGCATGCCCTTTAAAAAAATGTAGAACTGAGAACAGATATTGCCCCAGACCTGACTGCCCTCGACCAGCACAAAACCATCCTGTGGCGAACTACACTAGCATCGAATAGTCCCCGCGATATGCAACTTTTCAGGGATATCAAGAACCAATACACGCAGTCAGTCAAGAAAGCAAAGGCTAGCTTTTTCAAACAGAAATTTGTATCCTGTAGCTCTAACTCCAAAACGTTTTGGGACACTGTAAAGTCCATGGAGAATAAGAACACCTCCTCCCAGCTGCTCACTGCACTGAGGATAGGTAACACTGTCACCACCGATAAATCCACGATAATTGAGAATTTCAATAAACATTTCTCTGCAGCGGGCCATGCATCCCTCATGGCTACCCCAACCCCGGTCAACAGCTCTGCACCCCCGTAGCTGCTTGCCCAAGCCTCCCCAGCTTCTCCTTCACCCAAATCCAGATAACAGATGTTCTGAAAAAGCTGCAAAACCTGGACCCGTACAAATCAGCTGGGCTAGACAATCTGGACCATCTCTTTCTAACATTAGCCCCCGCCATTGTTGCAACCCCTATTACCAGTCTGTTCAACCTCTCTTTCGTAGCGTCTGAGGGAAATCCGAGGTTTGTAGTTTTTCAAAGCTTGGCCTACGGAATACACATTGAGAAATGGATAAAGATGCACTTCCTACGGCTCCCACTAGATGTCAACCGTCTTTAGAAACTTGAATGAAGATTCTGCTATAAAGTAGGGGCTCATGAGACCTCTTTGAGTCAGTGGTCTGGAAGAGAGCCTTGGTCTCATGACGTGCGCTCCCGACAGAGTTACTTCTCGTTCCAGTGCTTTTCTGAAGACAAAGGAATTCTCTGGTTGGAACAGTATTGATGTTTTATGTTAAAAACATCCTAAAGATTGATTCCATACATAGTTTGACGTGTTTCTAAAGGACTGTAATGGACATTTTTGAGTTTTTGTCTGGATGAAGTGCCTGCGCCTCATGAAGATGGATTACTGGGCTGAACACGCTAACAACAAGTGGCTATTTGGACATAAATTATGGAACTTTATGGAACAAATCAGTCATTTATTGTGGAACTGGGATTCCTGGGAGTGCCTTCTGATGAAGATCATCAAAGGTAAGTGAATATTTATGGTGTTGCTTCTAACTTTGTTGATTCCAAAATGGCTGGTATTCCTCTGGATGTTTTGGGTTCTGAGCGCCGTTCTCAGATTATGCTTTTTCCGTAAAGTTTTTTTGAAATCTGACAAGCGGTTGCAGTAAGGAGGAGTCTATCATTAATTCTGTGAATAAGACTTGTATCTTTTATCAATGTTTATTATGAGTATTTTGGACACGATTGGTAGATTAACAAGATGTTTATCTTTCATCTGCTGTATTGGACTTGTTAATGTGTGAAAGTTACATTCTTCTAAAAAATATTTTTGAATTTTACCCGCTGCCTTTTCAGCGGAATGTTGTCGAGGGGTTCCGTTAATCACTGACCATTTCGAATCCCACCGTACCTTCTCCGCTATGTAGTCCGGTATCCGAGTTGGTCATGGGAGCACCTTAGCTACGCTCAAGATACTAAATGATATCATAACCGCCATTGATAAAGACAGTACTGTACAGCTGTCTTCATCAACCTGGCCAAGGCTTTCGACTGTCAATCAAGGCAGACTCAACTGCCTTGGTTCCTCAAATGACTGCCTCGCCTGGTTCACCAACTACTTATGAGACAGAGTTCAGTGTGTCAAATCGGAGGGCCTGTTGTCCGGACTTCTGACAGTCTCTATGGTGGTACCACAGGGTTCAATTCTAGGGCCGACTCTTTTCTCTGTTTATATCAACGATGTCACTCTCGCTGCGGGTGATTCCCTGATCCACCTCTACGCAGACGACACCATTCTGTATATATCTGGCCCTTCTTTGGACACTGTGTTAACCTCTCTAGGGTATGTGGGACGGTAGCGTCCCACCTGTCAACAGCCAGTGAAACTGCAGGACACCAAATTCAAAACAACAGAAATCCCATAATTAAAATTCCTCAAACATACATGTATTTTACACCATTTTAATGATACACTTGTTGTAAATCCAGCACGTTATGTTCAGTAGTTCCAAAACATCCGGTTATTTTGCAGAGAGCCACATCAATTTACAGAAATACTGGTAATTAACGATACAACTGTTTTTCACAGAATTGAAGATATACTTCTCCTTAATGCAACCGCTGTGTCAGATTAAAAAAAAAACGTTAAAAAAAAGCAAACCATGCAATAGTCTGAGTACGGCGCTCAGACGATAAATCAAGCCAAATCGGTATCCGCCATGTTGGAGTAAAAAGAAGTCAGAAATAACATTATAAATATTCACTTACCTTTGATGATCTTCATCAGAATGCACTCCCAGGAATCCCAGTTCCACAATAAATGTTTGTTTTGTTCGATAATGTTCATAATTGATGTCCAAATAGCTACTTTTGTTAGCGCGTTTTGTAAACAAATCCAAAGTCATGAAGCATGTTCACTAGGAGCAGATGAAATGTCAAAAAGTTCCGTTACAGTCCATAAAAACATGTCAAACGATGTATAGAATCAATCTTTAGGATGTTTTCAATGTTTTTAACATAAATCTTCAATAATGTTCCAACCGGAGAATTCCTTTGTCTGTAGAAAAGCAATGGAACGCAGGTCGCTCTCACATGAACGCGCGAGACTGAGCTCGTGGCTGCTGGCAGACCTCTGACTCATTCCCCTCTCATTCGGCCCCACTTCACAGTAGAAGCATCAAACACGTTTCTAAAGACTGTTGACATCTAGTGGAAGCCTTAGGAAGTGCAACATGACCCCATAGACACTGTGTATTCGATAGGGCAAGAGTAGAAAAACTACAAACCTTAAATTCTGGTTGGATTTTTTTCTCAGGTTATATGAATATTATAGCTTTTATGGCAGAGTAGCAGGCAGTTTAATTTTGGCATGCTTTTCATCCAAAATTCCCAATGCTGCCCCCTACCCTAGAGAAGTTAATTAACCTCCAAACGAGCTTCAATGCCATACAACACTCATTCCGTGGCCTCCAACTGCTCTAAAACGCTAGTAAAAACCAAATGCATGCTTTTCAACCTTTCGCTGCTCGCTCCCGCCCACCCGACCAGCATCACTACTCTGGACGGTTCTGACTTAGAATATGTAGACAACTACAAATACCTAGGTGTCTGGCTAGACTGTAATCTCTCCTTCCAGACTCATATTAAACATCTCCAATACAAAATTAATCTAGAATCAGCTTCCTATTTCGCAACAAAGCCTCCTTCACTCGTGCCGCCAAACATACCCGCGTAAAACTGATTATCCTAAATGACATCGCCTCGACTTTGGTGATGCCATTTACAAAATAGCTTCCAATGCTCTACTCAGCAAAATGGATGCAGTCTATAACAGTGCCATCTGTTTTGTCACCAAAGCCCCTTATACCACCCACCACTGTGACCTGTATGCTCTAGTCGACTTGCATAGTAAAATAAAGGTAAAATAATATATATATTTTTTTCATATAAAAAAAAAATCCCAGCTCTGTTCCTGCAGGGGCCTTTTATTCTTAACTGACTTGCCGAGTTAAATAAAGGTTAGATAAATTAATAAAATAAAAAATATACAGTACCGCTCAAAAGTACCATTTAATGAAACCGCTCCAGCAGGTATATTGCACTAGTCATCCCCAAAGCCAACACTTACTTTGGCCGCATTTCCTTCCAGTTCTCTGCTGCCAATGACTGGAACAAATGGCAAAAATCTTAACTCAATGTCAACAGTGAAGAGGCGACTCTGGGATGCTGGCTGGACTTCCTCTGTCATGTGTCTGTGTTCTTTTGCCTATCTAAATATTTTATTTTTATTGGCCAGTCTGAGCTATGGCTTTTTCTTTGTAACTCTGCTTAGAAGGCTAGCATCCCGGAGTCGCGTCTTCACTGTTGACGTTGAGACCGGTGTTTTGTGGGTACTATTTAATGAAGCTGCCAGTTGAGGACTTGTGAGGCGTCTGTTTCTCAAACTAGACACGAATGTACCTGTCCTCTAGCTCAGTTGTGCACCAGAGCCTCCCACTCCTCGTTCTATTCTGGTTAGGGCCAGTTTGCGCTGTTCTGTGATGTGAGTAGTACACAGCGTTGTACGAGATCTTCAGTTTATTGGCAATTTCTCGCATGGAATAGCCCTTATTTCTTAGATCAAGAATAGACTGACGAGTTTCAGAAGAAAGATTTGTTTCTAGCCATGATGAGCCTGTAATGGAATGCTGATGCTCCAGATTCTCAACTAGTCTAAAGAAGGACAGTTTTATTGCTTCTTTAATCAGAACAGCAGTTTTCAGCTGTGCTAACCTAATTGCAAAAGGGTTTTTCTATTGATCAATTAGCCTTTTAAAATTATAAACTTGTATTAGCTAACACAATGTGCCATTGGAACACAGGAGTAATGGTTTCTGATATTCAGCCTTTGTACTCCGATGTAGATATTCCATTAAAAATAATACATTTCCTGCTACAATAGTCATTTACAACATGAACAATGTCAACACTGGATTTCTGATCAATTTGATGTTATTTTAATGGACAAAAATGTACTTTTCTTTCAAAAACAAGGACATTTCCAAGTGATCCTAAACGTTTCAACTGCAGTGTATATATATATATATATTTAAGGAATATTTCAATACAGTGATATGAGATATGAGAGAGAATAGAGACAAGAGAGAAAACAAACAAGTGACAGAGAGACCGCGGAGAGAGAGGAAGAGAGACAGAGAGAGGGGGAGAGGGAGAAACATGGAGAGGTTGAGATAACACAGAGAGAGGGGGAGAGAGAGAGACAGAGAGACCACAGAGAGAGGGGGAGAGGGAGAGACAGAGAGATGCTGAGAGAGGCTGAGAGACCACAGAGAGAGGGGGAGAGGGAGAGACAGAGAGATGCTGAGAGACCACAGAGAGAGGGGGAGAGGGAGAGACAGAGAGATGCTGAGAGACCACAGAGAGAGGGGGAGAGACAGAGACAGAGAGAGGCTGAGAGAGGCTGAGAGACCACAGAGAGAGGGGAGAGAGAGCGAGAGACAGAGAGAGGCTGAGAGACCACAGAGAGAGGGGGAGAGCGAGAGACAGAGAGATGCTGAGAGAGGGGAGAGAGAGGCTGATAGACCACAGAGAGAGGGTGTGAGAAAGAGAATGAGAGAGGCTGAGAGACCACAGAGAGAGGGGGAGAGAGAGAGACAGAGGCTGAGAGTCCACAGAGAGAGACAAAGAGAGGGTGATAGACCACAGGGAGCGCAGGAGAGAGAGAGAGTCTGAGAGAGAGATGGAGAGAGGCTGAGAGTCCACAGAGAGAGAGTGAGAGAGTGAGTCAGTGAGAGGCTAAGAGACCATAGAGAGAGGGAGAGAGTGTGTGAGAGAGAGACAGACAGAGGCTGAGAGACCATAGAGAGAGGGAGAGAGAGAGAGTCAGTGAGAGGCTGAGAAACCACAGAGAGAGGGGGGAGAGAGAGAGACAAAGAGAGGCTTAGAGACCATAGAGAGAGGGAGAGAGCAAACACAAACAGACCCCACAGAGCCCCAAGACAGCAACACAATTAGTCCCAACCAAATCATAAGAAAACAAAAAGATAATTACTTGACACATTCGAAAAGGGGAAATGGGGATACCTAGTCAGTTGTAAAACTGAATACCTTCAACTGAAATTTGTCTCCCGCATTTAAACCCAACCCCTCTGAATCCGAAGTGTGAGGGGCTGTCTTTACATCCATGTGTTCGGGTCCTGGGGATCAGTATATTAATTGCCTTGCTCATGGGCAGAACGATAGATTTTTACCTTGTCAGCTAGAATTTACAAAAAAAAACACAGCAAACTAGAATGCTATTTGGCCCTAAACAAAGAGTACACAGTGGCAAAATACCTGACCACTGTGTCTGACCCAAAATGAAGGAAAGCTTTGACTATGTACATCTTAGTGAGCATAGCCTTGCTATTGAGGAAGGCCGCCGTAGGCAGACCTGGGTCTCAAGAGAAGACAGGCCTTGTGCACACTGCCCACAAAATGAGGTGGAAACAGCTGCACTTCCTAACCTCCTGTCCAACGTATGACCATATTAGAGATACATATTTCCCTTAGATTACAGACCCACAAAAAATTCCAAATCAAATTCGACTAAACTTCGCTATCTATTGTGTGAAATACCACAGTGTGCATCACAGCAGCAAGATGTGTGACCTTTTGCCTCAAGAAAAGGGCAACCGGTAAAGAACAAACACCATTGTAAATACAACGCATATTTATATGTATTTCTTTTCCCATTTGTACTTGAACTATTTGCACATCATTATAACACTGTACATAGCCATAATATGACTTTTGACATTTCTCTTTACTGTACATTTTTTTATTGTTTATTTCACTTTGTTTATTATCTATTTCACTTGCTTTGGCAATGTAAACATGTTTCCCATGCCAATAAAGCCCTTTGCATTGAAATGGAATTGAATTGAGAGAGACACTGTGTGGGAAGCATTAGTCTGCTGGCAGCTCGGAACGTTCCAAAACAAACATCAATGGCCTTGCTACTCACAGCCCATAAAATGACTCTCAGAATTCAGTCTGTCACAGACTACTCTGCTCTCTTGGTCCATGTTCCAGCCAAGAGAGGATGCATGCAGTGCAGTCATCACTGGCAGGCTAAAATGCTTGACAGTGTTTCAACCGGAGGTGTGTTAGATTCGGTATCATTTTTTGTTGTGTTTTTGTGTTATCATCTTAATGTTTTATAGTAAATAAAACAAATCCCATGACAGAAAGCAATGACAGACATCTTAATGACCAAAATTCATATTTTTCTATCTGTGATTGGGCTCAATTCTGAAATACATGATGGGACTGATGGCTGGTGAAAATACCATCTTTCCTATAATCAAATTTGTATATATATATATATATACGTTTATATGTCGCTCTTGCTGCTGGTGAGTCTCTTATCCACTTCTACGCAGACGACACCATTCTGTATACATCTGGCCCTTTTTTGGACACTGTGTTAACAAAACTACATACGAGCTTCAATGCCATACAACTCTCCTTCCTTGGCCTCCAATTGCTCTTAATTACAAGTAAAACTAAATGCATGCTCTTCAACCGATCACTGCCTGCACCTGCCCGCCCGTCCAACATCACTACTCTGGACGGTTCTGTCTTAGAATATGTGGACAACTACAAATACCTAGGTGTCTGGTTAGTCTGTAAACTATCCTTCCAGACTCACATTAAGCATCTCCAATCCAAAGTTAAATCTAGAAATGGCTTCCTATTTCACAACAAGGCATCCTTCACTCATGCTGCCAAACATCCCCTCGTAAAACTGACCATCCTACCGATCCTCGACTTCGGCGACGTCATTTACAAAATAGCCTCCAATACCCTACTCAATAAATTGGATGCAGTCTATCACAGTGCCATCCATTTTGTCACCAAAGCCCCATATACTACCCACCACTGCGACCTGTACGCTCTCGTTGGCTGGCCCTCACTTCATACTCGTCGCCAAACCCACTGGCTCCATGTCATCTACAAGACCCTGCTAGGTAAAGTCCCCCCTTATCTCAGCTCGCTGGTCACCATAGCAGCACCCAACTGAAGCAAGCGCTCCTGCAGGTATATCTCTCTAGTCACCCCCAAAACCAACTCTTACTTTGGCCGCCTATCCTTCCAGTTCTCTGCTGCTAATGACTGGAAAGAACTGCAAAAATCTCTGAAACTGGAAACACTTATCCCCCCTACTAGCTTTAAGCACCAGCTGTCAGAGCAGCTCACAGATTACTGCACCTGTACATAGCCCATCTATAATTTAGCACAAACAACTACCTCTCCATCTACTGGATTTATTTATTTATTTATTTATTTTGCTCCTTTGCACCCCCATTATTTCTATCTCTACTTTGCACATTCTTCCACTGCAAATCTACCATTTCAATGTTTACTTCGCCACCATGGCCTTGTTTGCCTTTACCTCCCTTATCTCACCTCATTTGCTCACATCGTATATAGACTTGTTTATACTGTATTATTGACTGTATGTTTGTTTTACTCCATGTGTAACTCTGTGTTGTTGTACGACCCCCCTCAGCTCCCAGCTGTGCCCTGGACACCATTTGTGATTTGATCGCCCCCCATCTAGCTTCAGAGTTTGTTCTTTTAGGTGACCTAAACTGGGATATGCTTAACACCCCGGCAGTCTTACAATCTAAGCTAGATGCCCTCAATCTCACACAAATCATCAAGGAACCCACCAGGTACAACCCTAACTCTGTAAACAAGGGCACCCTCATAGACGTCATCCTGACCAACTGGCCCTCCAAATACACCTCCGCTGTCTTCAACCAGGATCTCAGCAATCACTGCCTCATTGTCTGTATCCGCTACTGAGCCGCAGTCAAACGACCACCCCTCATCACTGTCAAACGCTCCCTAAAACACTTCTGTGAGCAGGCCTTCCTAATCGACCTGGCCCGGGTATCCTGGAAGGACATTGACCTCATCCCGTCAGTTGAGGATGCCTGGTCATTCTTTAAAAGTAACTTCCTCACCATTTTAGATAAGCATGCTCCGTTCAAAAAATGCAGAACCAAGAACAGATACAGCCCTTGGTTCACTCCAGACCTGACTGCCCTCGACCAGCACAAAAACATCCTGTGGCGGACTGCAATAGCATCGAATAGTCCCCGCGATATGCAACTGTTCAGGGAAGTCAGGAACCAATACACGCAGTCAGTCAGGAAAGCTAAGGCCAGCTTCTTCAGGCAGAAGTTTGCATCCTGTAGCTCCAACTCCAAAAAGTTCTGGGACACTGTGAAGTCCATGGAGAACAAGAGCACCTCCTCCCAGCTGCCCACTGCACTGAGGCTAGGTAACACGGTCACCACCGATAAATCCATGATTATCGAAAACTTCAACAAGCATTTCTCAACGGCTGGCCATGCCTTCCGCCTGGCTACTCCAACCTCAGCCAACAGCTCCGCCCCCACCGCAGCTTCTCGCCCAAGCCCTTCCAGGTTCTCCTTTACCCAAATCCAGATAGCAGATGTTCTGAAAGAGCTGCCAAACCTGGGCCCGTACAAATCAGCTGGGCTTGACAATCTGGACCCTCTATTTCTGAAACTATCCGCCGCCATTGTCGCAACCCCTATTACCAGCCTGTTCAACCTCTCTTTCATATCGTCTGAGATCCCCAAGGATTGGAAAGCTGCTGCAGTCATCCCCCTCTTCAAAGGGGGAGATACCCTGGACCCAAACTGTTACAGACCTATATCCATCCTTCCCTGCCTATCTAAGGTCTTCGAAAGCCAAGTCAACAAACAGGTCACTGACCATCTCGAATCCCACCGTACCTTCTCCGCTGTGCAATCTGGTTTCCGAGCCGGTCACGGGTGCACCTCAGCCACACTCAAGGTACTAAACGATATCATAACCGCCATCGATAAAAGACAGTACTGTGCAGCCGTTTTCATCGACCTTGCCAAGGCTTTCGACTCTGTCAATCACCGCATTCTTATCGGCAGACTCAGTAGCCTCGGTTTTTCGGATGACTGCCTTGCCTGGTTCACCAATTACTTTGCAGACAGAGTTCAGTGTGTCAAATCGGAGGGCATGCTGTCCGGTCCTCTGGCAGTCTCTATGGGGGTGCCACAGGGTTCAATTCTCGGGGCGACTCTTTTCTCTGTATATATCAATGATGTTGCTCTTGCTGCAGGCGATTCCCTGATCCACCTCTACGCAGACGACACCATTCTATATACTTCCGGCCCGTCCTTGGACACTGTGCTATCTAACCTCCAAACGAGCTTCAATGCCATACAACACTCCTTCCGTGGCCTCCAACTGCTCTTAAACGCCAGTAAAACCAAATGCATGCTTTTCAACCGATCGCTGCCTGCACCCGCATGCCTGACGAGCATCACCACCCTGGATGGTCCCGACCTTGAATATGTGGACACCTATAAGTACCTAGGTGTCTGGCTAGACTGTAAACTCTCCTTCCAGACTCATATCAAACATCTCCAATCGAAAATCAAATCAAGAGTCGGCTTTCTATTCCGCAACAAAGCCTCCTTCACTCACGCCGCCAAACTTACCCTAGTAAAACTGACTATCCTACCGATCCTCAACTTCGGCGATGTCATCTACAAAATTGCCTCCAACACTCTACTCAGCAAACTGGATGCAGTTTATCACAGTGCCATCCGTTTTGTCACTAAAGCAAATTATACCACCCACCACTGCGACTTGTATGCTCTAGTCGGCTGGCCCTCGCTACATATTCGTCGCCAGACCCACTGGCTCCAGGTCATCTACAAGTCCATGCTAGGTAAAGCTCCACCTTATCTCAGTTCACTGGTCACGATGGCAACACCCATCCGTAGCACGCGCTCCAGCAGGTGTATCTCACTGATCATCCCTAAAGCCAACACCTTATTTGGCCGCCTTTCGTTCCAGTACTCTGCTGCCTGTGACTGGAACGAATTGCAAAAATCCCTGAAGTTGGAGACTTTTATCTCCCTCACCAACTTCAAACATGTGCTATCTGAGCAGCTAACCGATCGCTGCAGCTGTACATAGTCTATTGGTAAATAGCCCACCCATTTTCACCTACCTCATCCCCATACTGTTTTTATTTATTTACTTTTCTGCTCTTTTGCACACCAATGTCTCTACCTGTACATGACCATCTGATCATTTATCACTCCAGTGCTAATCTGCAAAATTGTAATTATTTGCCTAACTCCTCATGCTTTTGCACACAATGTATATAGACTCCCGTTTTTTTGTACTGTGTTATTGACTTGTTAATTGTTTACTCCATGTGTAACTCTGTGTTGTCTGTTCACACTGCTAAGCTTTATCTTGGCCAGGTCGCAGTTGCAAATGAGAACTTGTTCTCAACTAGCCTACCTGGTTAAATAAAGGTGAAATAAAATAAAATAAAAATGTGTCGAACTGCTTTGCTTTATCTTGGCCAGGTCGCAATTGTAAATGAGAACTTGTTCTCAACTTGCCTACCTGGTTAAATAAAGGTGAAATAAATAAATACAATAAATATATAATACTGTAATATGCTGAGGCACTATTTTAAGAAAAAGTATAATTTACAGAATAATACTATTTTATTTTTTTAGACATGCTATGTTAATTTCATTTACATCACCCTGTCATGACGTTCCCAGGAAAATATACACTTTACAGTGGGGCAAAAAAGTATTTAGTCAGCCACCAATTGTGCAAGTTCTCCCACTTAAAAAGATGAGAGAGGCCTGTAATTTTCATCATAGGAACACTTCAACTATGACAGACAAAATGAGGGAAAAAAATCCAGAAAATGACATTGTAGGATTTTTAATGAATTTATTTGCAAATTATGGTGGAAAATAAGTATTTGGTCACCTACAAACAAGCAAGATTTCTGGCTCTCACAGACCTGTAACTTCTTCTTTATGAGGCTCCTCTGTCCTCCACTCGTTACCTGTATTAATGGCACCAGTTTGAACTTGTTATCAGTATAAAAGACACCTGTCCACAACCTCAAACAGTCACACTCCAAACTTCACTATGGCCAAGACCAAAGAGCTGTCAAAGGACACCAGAAACAAAATTCTAGACCTGCACCAGGCTGGGAAGACTGAATCTGCAATAGGTAAGCAGCATGGTTTGAAGAAATCAACTGTGGTAACAATTATTAGGAAATGGAAGACATACAAGACCACTGATAATCACCCTCGATCTGGGGCTCCACGCAAGATCTCACCCCATGGGGTCAAAATGATCACAAGAACAGTGAGCAAAAATCCCAGAACCACACGGGGGGACCTAGTGAATGACCTGCAGAGAGCTGGGACCAAAGTAACAAAGCCTACCATCAGTAACACACTACGCCACCAAGGACTCAAATTCTGCAGTGCCAGACGTGTCCACCTGGTTAAGCCAGTACATGTCCAGGCCCGTCTGAGGTCCTGGAGTGGCCTAGCCAGTCTCCAGATCTCAACCCCATAGAAAATCTATGGAGGGAGTTGAAAGTCTGTGTTGCCCAGCAACAGCCCCAAAACATCACTGCTCTAGAGGAGATCTGCATGGAGGAATGGGCCAAAATAGCAGCAACAGTGTGTGAAAACCTTGTTAAGACTTACAGAAAACATTTGACCTCTGTCATTTCCAACAAAGGGTATATAACAAAGTATTGAGATAAACTTTTGTTATTGACCAAATACTTATTTTCCACCATAATTTCCAAATAAATTCATTAAAAATCCTAAATCCTAAATACTTTTTTGCCCCACTGTATGTACAAAGTATGTGGACAACTGCTCAAATGGCTGGATTCGGCTATTTCAGCCACACCTGTTGATGTATACAATCGAGCACACAGCCATGCAAGGGAAACATTGGCAGTAGAAAGGCCTTAATGAGGAGCTCAGTGACTTTCAACGTGGCACCGTCACCTTTCCAACAAGTCAGTTGCTGGAGCCTCCCCGGTCAACTTTAAGTCCGGTTATTGTGAAGTGGAAACGTCTAGGAGCAACAACGGCTCAGCCGCGAAGTGATAGGCCACACAAGCACACAGAAACAGACCTCCGAGTGCTGAAGCATGTAGCGCATAAAAATCGCCTGTCCTCGATTGCAACACTCACTACCGACTTCCAAACTGCCTCTGAAAGCAAAGTCAGCACAATAACTGTTTGTCGGGAGATTCACAAAATGGGTTCCATGGCCGAGCAGCTGCACACAAGCCTAAGATCACCATGTGCAATGGCAAGCATCAGCTGGAGTGATGTAAAGCTCACCACCATTGGACTCTGAAACAGTGAAACATATTCCCTGGAGTGATGAATCACACTTCACCATTTGGCAGTCTGACAGACAAATTTAGGTTTGGCTGATGCCAGGAGAATGCTACCTTCCTTAATGCATAGTGACAACTGTAAAGTTTGGTGGAGGAAGAATAATGGTCATGATTCTGGCTAAGCCCCTTAGTTCCAGTGAAGGGATATTTTAACGCAACAGCATACAATTACATTCTAGATTATTCTGTTCTTCCAACTTTGTGCCAACAGTTTGGCGAAGGTCCTTTCCTGTTTCAGCATAACAATGCCCCTGTGCACAAAGCGAGGTCCATACAGAAATTGCTTGTCGAGATCGGTGTGGAAGAACCTGACTGTCCTGCACAGAGCCATGACCTCAACCCCATAGAGCATCTTTTGTATGATTCGGAACATTGACTACAAGTCCGGTCTATTCGCCCAACATTGGTGCCCGACCTCACTAATGCTCTTGCGGCTGAATGGAAGCAAGTCCCCGCAGCAATGTTCCAACATCTAGTGGAAAGCCTTCCCAGAAGAGTGGAGGCTGTTAGGGGGGACCAACTCCATATTAATGCCCATGATTTTGGAATAAGATGTTTGATAAGCAGGTGTCCACATACCTTTGGTCATGTTGTGTAGCTCACAAATTCCAATGCAGTATCTTTTTCAACATATATACTTTTATATAATACACCCTCCATTCCTTCAGTTCTAATGACATTACCTGCTGGTATTTGATTACATTTTTATTTAATCTGCTGGAGGCCATTTGTCTCTCCCTCTTTCTCCTATGCCCAGTAGAGGCTGAGTGGTGAAGGCATTATATTACATCCGAGGAACAGTTCTTCCCTTGTGCCTGGTTCTTCGTTTGGCCCCCTCTCTCTCTCTCTCTCTCTCTCTCTCTCTCTCTCTCTCTCTCTCTCTCTCTCTCTCTCTCTCTCTCTCTCTCTCTCTCTCTCTCTCTCTCTCTCTCTCTCTCTCTCTCTCTCTCTCTCTGCATATCTGGGCTGTGCCCTCAGGCCAAGTTGGTGCTCTAGACAACTTGTGATTCATGACTGAGTTTCTCGACGGTCATCCGACTCAAGACATGCATTAACGAGGCAGCTAAAGTGAGGGTGTAACCTGTAAACATACCTGATGCTCAAGTAGGGGTCATAGTGGCAATGTGTTGTTCTAATGTCATAGTTACATCATTATGAAATAGTATGTAAATAGGGTTCTGGTTTCTGAGAAATGTGTTAATTGAAAGTACTACGCTAACTTTGAAAAGTTTGGGGTCACCTAGAAATGTCATTGTTTTTTAAAGAAAAGCAAATTTTTATCCATTAAAATAACATCAAATTGATCAGAAATACAGTGTAGACATTGTTAATGTTGTAAATTAATATTGTACCTGGAACCGGCAGATTTTTTTATGGAATATCTACATAGGCGTACAGAGGCCCATTATCAGCAATCATCTCTCCTGTGTTCCAATGGCACGTTGTGTTATCTAATACAAGTGTATCATTTTAAAAGGCGAACTGATCATTAGAAAACCCCTTTTGTAATTTGGTTAGCACAGCTGAAAAGTGTTGTTCTGATTAAAGAAGCAATAAAATTGGCCTTCTTTAGACTAGTTGAGTATCTGGAGCATCAGCATTTGTGGGTTCGATTACAGGCTCAAAATGATCAGAAACAAAGACCTTTCTTCTGAAACTCATCAGTGTATTCTTGTTCTGAGAAATGAAGGCTATTCCATGCGAGAAATTGCCAATAAACTGAAGATCTCGTACAGCGCTGTGTACTACTCAGTTCACAGAACAGAGCAAACTGCCTCTAACCAGAATATAAAGAGGAGTAGGAGGCCCCGGAGCACAACTGAGCAAGAGGACAAGTACATTTTATTGTCTAGTTTGAGAAACAGACGCCGCACAAGTCCTCAACTGGCAGCTTCATTAAATAGTACCCACAAAACACCGGTCTCAACGTCAACAGTGAAGAGGCAACTCCGGGATACTAGCCTTCGAAGCAGAGTTACAAAGAAAAAGCCATATCTCAGACTGGCCAATAAAAATTAAATATTTAGATGAGCAAAAGAACACAGACACATGACAGAGGAACTCTGCCAAGAAAGCCAGCATCCCAGAGTCGCCTCTTCACTGTTGACGTTGAGACTGATTTTTTTTTAACCTTGAGATAAGATTTTTGCAATTTGTTCCAGTCATTGGCAGCAGAGAACTGGAAGGAAATGCGGCCAAAGTAAGTGTTGGCTTTGGGGATGACTAGTGCAATATACCTGCTGGAGCGGTTGCTATGGGTGGGTGTTGCTATGGTGACCAGTGAGATGAGATAAGGCGGGGCTTTACCTAGCAAAGACCTTTAGATGACCTGGATCCAGTGGCTTTGGCGACGGATATGTAGTGAGGGCCAGCCAACGAGAGCATACAGGTCACGGTGGTGGGTAATATATGGGGCTTTGGTGATAAAACGGATGGCACTGTGATAGACTACATCCAGTTTGCTGAGTAGAGTGTTGGAGGCTATTTTGTAAATTACATCGCCAAAGTCAAGGATCGGTAGGATAGTCAGTTTTACGAGAGGTTTGTTTGGCGGCGTGACTGAATGAGGCTTTGCTGAGATATAGGAAGCTGATTCTAGATTTAATTTTGGATTGGAGATGCTTAATGTGAGTCTGGAAGGAGAGTTTACAGTCTAACCAGACACCTAGGTATTTGTAGCTGTCCACATATTCTAGGTCAGAACCGTCCAGAGTAGAGATGCTAGTCGGGCAGGAGGGTGCGGGCAACAATCTGTTGAAGAGCTTCCACTTAGTTTTACTAGGATTTAAGAGCAGTTGGAGGCCACGGAAGGAATGTTGTATGGCATTGAAGCTCATTTGGAGGTTTGTTAGCACAGTGTCCAAAGAAGGGCCAGATGTATACAGAATGGTGTTGTCTGCATAGAGGTGGATCAGAGAATCACCAGCAGCAAGAGCGACATCAATGATATTTACAGAGAAAAGACTCAGCCCGTGAATTGAACCCTGTTGCGTCCCAATAGAGGCTGCCAGAGGTCCGGACAGCAGGCAATTTGACGCACTGAACTCTATCTGAGAAGTAGTTGGTGAACCAGGCGGGGCAGTCATTTGAGAAGCCAAGGCTATTGAGTCTCCCGATAAGAATGCGGTGATTGACAGAGACGAAAGCCTTGGTCAAGGTCGATGAAGACGGCTGCACAGTACTGTCTTTTATCGATGGCGGTTATGATATCGTTTTGGACCTTGAGCGTGGCTGAGGTGCACCCATGACCAGCTGGGAAACCAGATTTCATAGTGGAGAAGGTATGGTGGGATTCGAAATGGTCGGTCATCTGTTTATTAACTTGGCATTCGAAGATTTTAGAAAGGCAGGGCAGAATGGATATAGGCCTATAACAATTTGGGTGCAGAGTTCTGTCTCCCCCTTTGAAGAGGGGGGGGGGTGACTGTGGCAGCTTTCTAATCTTTGGGGATCTCAGACGATACAAAAAAGAGGTAAATAGGCTAGTAATAGGGGTTGCAGCAAAATGGGCGGATCATTTTAGAAAGAGAGGGTCCAGATTGTCTAGCCCAGCTGATTTGTACGGATCCAGATTTTGCAATTCTTTCAGATCATCAGCTGTCTGGATATGGGTGAAGGAGAAGCGGGGGAGGGGTTGGGCTAGTTGCTGCAGGGGGTGCTGAGATGTTGGCCGGGGTAGTGGTAGGCAGTTGGAAAGCATGGCCAGCCGTGGAAAAATGCTAATTAAAATGATTGATTATCGTGGATTTATTGGTGGTGATAGTGTTTCCTATCCTCAGTGCAGTGGTCAGCTGGGAGGAGATGCTCTTATTCTCCATGGACTTTCATTGTCCCAAAACTTTTTGGAAGTAGTGCTAAAGGAAGCACATTTCTGTTTGAAAAAGCGAGCCTTAGTTTTCTTAACTGACTAAGCATATTAGTACCTGACATCCCTGAAAAGTTGCATATCTCGGGGGCTATTCGATACTAATGCAGAATGCACGGGATGTTTTTGTGCTGGTCAAGGACAGTCAAATCTGGGGTGAATTAAGGGCTATATCTGTACTTAGTTCTACATTTTTTTGAATGGGGCATGCTTATTTACGATGGAGAAGAAAGCACTTTTGAAGAGCATCCAGGCATCCTCTACTGACGGGATGAGGTCAATATCTTTCCAGGATACGCAGACCAGGTTGATTAGAAAGGCCTGCTCGCTGAATTTTTTTAGGGAGCGTTTGACAGTGATGGTCGTTTGACCACAGACCCACTACGCACGCAGGCAATGAGGCAGTGATTGCTGAGATCCTGGTTGAAGACAGCAGAGGTGTATTTAGAGGGCAAGTTGGTCAGAATGAAATCCTTGAGGGTGCCCATGGTTACAGATTTAGGGTTGTACCTGGTAGGTTCCTTGATAATTTGTGTGAGATTGAGGGCATCTAGCTTAGATTGTAGGATGGCCGAGGTGTTAAGCATGTCCCAGTTTAGGTTACCTAACAGCACGAGCTCTGAAGATAGATGGGGGGCAATCAATTCACATATGGCATCCAGGGCACAGCTGGGGGTCTATAATAGGTGGCAATGGTGAGAGACTTGTTTCTGGAAAGGTGATTTTTAAAAGTAGAAGCTCAAATTATTTGGGCACAGACCTTGATAGTTTGACAGAACTCTGTAGGCTATCTCTGCAGTAGATTGCAACTCCGCCCCCTTTGGCAGTTGTATCTTATCGGAAAATGTTATAGTTAGGAATGGAAATTTCAGGATTTTTGGTGGCCTTCCTAAGCCAGGATTCAGACATGGCTAGGACATCGTGGTTGGCGGAGTGTGCTAAAGCAGTGAATAAAACGAACTTAGGGAGGAGGCTTCTGACGTTAACATGCATGAAACCAATGCTTTTACGGTTACAGAAGTCAACAAATGAGAGGAATGGGAATGGGAGTGATGCTGGGGGCTGCAGGGCCTGGTTTAACCTCTACATCACCAGAGGAACAGAGGAGGAGTAGGATAAGAGTACGGCTAAAGGCTAAAAGAACTGGTCGTCTAGTGGGTTCGGAACAGAGAGTTAAAGGAGCAGGTTTTTGGGCATGGAAGAATAGATTAAAGGCATAATGTACAGACAAGAGTGTGGTAGGATGTGAGTACAGTGGAGGTAAGCCCAGGCATTGAGTGACAACGAGAGAGGGTTTGTCTCTAGAGACACCATTTAAGCCAGGTGCAGTCACCTCATGTGTGGTAGGTGGAACATAGGGGCTTGCCAAGGCATATTGAACAGGGTTGGATGCTCTACAGTTAAATAAAACAAAAATGACTCACCAAAACAGCAATAGACAAGGCATATTGACATTATGGGTGGCATGTGTGGCCGAGTGATCATAGGGTCCTATGAGTAGCTAGGCGAGCTGGAGGCATGGCGATTCAGACAGCTACCAGGCCAGGGATAGCAGCATGCTAGCAGATGGGCCTCAGGGGGACGTCGCAATGGGAGAGCCTGTTGAAACCCCCTTGGACAGTTACATCGGCAGACAAGTCGTGATGGATTGGCGGGGCTCCGTGTCGGCAGCAAAGGGTCCAGACCAATTGACAAAAGAGATATTGAAGCCCACAAATTATCTGATGGATTTATTCGGCTAGTCGGGAGATGGGCCTAGTTCAAGGCTAGCTCCAGGCTAACTGCTGCTTGCTTCAGGACAGCGACGTTAGCCAGGAGTAGCCACTTGGATAGCAGCTAGCTAGCTGCGATGATCCAGAGTAAAGGTTCAGAGCCTGCGGTAGGAATCCGGAGATGTGGTACAGAAAAGCAGTCCGATATGCTCTGGGTAGATATCGCGCTGTGCAGGCTGGCAGGAGTTGACTGGGCTGACGCTGGCAGATTTCCGAATTAACGGTGATGACCGCTACCAGTGGCTAACTGACTACTAGCTAGTAGTTAGTTATCTGACTAGCTTCTGATGGAGGGTCCGGTTATAAAGTATAAAAACTAGCAGATCCATACCACATTGGGTGAGGCGGGTTGCAGGAGAGTATGTTCAGTCCGTGGATGGAAAATTAGATTTAAAAACTTAAAAAATATATACAAAATATATACGAAGAAAAACGTTATATACAAAGGATGGAACAAAACAATCAAAACAGACATCCCATTGCTACGCCATCTTGGAACCGTGGGTCTGAGTGGGTCTGAGTACCCACATTATTTTTTTGTGGGCATGCGGACCCACCCATCCCTGGTTTAGGGTATAGGGATGTCCCAAGGATGCCGGATAGCACTAACCATTTTGAAAGGGATCCCATGAGTTCCTCATTGTTTGCTGAAATTAAAACTGACATAGAGATAACAAGAACTTTTTATGGCAACCCAGCAGAAGTGTTGCGGCAGATTTTTTATGAATTCTCGATCAGAGCTCTTCTTCGGATGTGCTTATGTGTTTCAATGTTTCCTTGATAATTACGATTTTAACTGAAGACTAAACAGTCAGATCATGTCAAACCCAACACAGAAAAGCTCTCAGAACCCATTAAATGAATAAAACCCATTACCAAACATTTCATTACTTTTTGTTGGAAAGTGGTTCAAGATATCAATAGTGTGTACCAGCTTTTAAGACGTACGCTTATATCTTCAAGATTTCCAGGCTACTCCTAAGAACCTGTCTATCTCTGCTTCCCAGAACAATACGCAACTTTATCAGGCTATAAATATACCATAAGTCACTCTTCTTAACCATATCTCAAAGCATCCCAATTCTTCTGAAACTTTCACAGGGGAATTTTCCTTGTAAACACTACACCAGCAAGTAAAATTAGTGTCAGTGGCAACGAAGACATAGCTTGCAATGCACAACAGTCAGTGAACTGGAAAAAAACAGACAGTGCCCAAGGCCTTAATAATGCATGGAATAGCACTGTAAAACATTTAAAAGAGCTTCCTTGCATTCAGCTCCAGTAGACAGCCCTTTCGGGCATACATTTTCATTCGTTCAAACTATACCTATTTATGCAGATGCTCTGATTGGTTTAATTATGATTGTAACCGATTAAGTGTGTCTTATCAACTCTCATAGCTATCTCAGCCTCAATCATAATGATACAGGGAGTTTGAGTTTGGAGTTTTGCTTTACGTGATGTGGGGTGTTGCTAGTCTCTCCCTCTCTCTCTCTCTCTCTCTCTCTCTCTCTCTCTCTCTCTCTCTCTCTCTCTCTCTCTCCCTCTCTCTCTCTCTCTCTCTGTCTCTCTCTCTCTCTGTCTCTCTCTCTCTCTGTCTCTCTCTCTCTCTGTCTCCCTCTCTCTCTGTCTCTCTCTCCCTCTGCTGCTACTTTTGCTCACATGTTGTCAGACAAACGTTAGAAGAGGGGCCCTTTACGTTCTTGAGGCAGCTGGTGGTCAGAGCATAGTCAGAGAGAGAGTAGAGTTACGCACGCATGGACAGGACAGCTCCCGGATGGCAGGGTAGCGAGGGGCTCGTAACTTTAAAGAGAGCGGCGTCTGTGTGGCAGTGGGCAGTAAGCGACAGACGTGTGTGGGGAGGAAACTACAGGCACCAGTCAGGACGCCGACAGTCGGTTTGTTTCCTCCTTAACTTAACCCTTGATCAGCCTCAACCCAATGTTGTTTAACTCCTCTAACTTCTGTGCCTGGCGATGAGCTGAATGTGGTCTCTTGTTTCAAGGCTGGGGTGTCTTGGAGGAATGTGAGGGCAGGCTCACAGAGAGGCAGAGGCGCTGGAGAGGTCAGAGGGCACCTTAGGGGGATGGTGGTGGAGAGGGGGGGAGTTATTGGGGAAGTGATGGGGGGAATTCCAGGGGAATCGCTGAGAATCGCTGAGAACAAAAGAGGAGTTATAGGGGTCAGGGTCCTGGAAGATGTGGACATGAGGACACAGAGTGCATTAAGCACCAAGCACCAATTGGGCACAGAAGTTAGCTCAATGTGTAGTTTTGATTTACATCTGGTTGAGTTGTCAACTAACGTGAGTTCAATGTGAAATCAACAAAAATTCCACCAAGTCATTGGATTTAGGTTAAAAGTTGGGTGACAAAATATGAAATTACATTACAGTTTTCCACATTGATTCAATGTCATCATATATAATTGGGGGGTTGAAATGACATGGAAACAACGTCGACATGCCCAGTTTTTGCCCAGTGGGTTCGTCTGCGGTTGACAGGAACTGAGGTGTGCTTTTTACTGTCTAATGCTCGAGGGGGGAAATGACAGGTGCCTGCTTTGTTGGAAATGGGGCCTCTCCTGTCTTACTAGATGATTTCTATGTTTCAGTTCTGTTCCACCTGAGGAGAGAGGACGGAGGTTGAGGGTGAGATTGAGGGTGTTACAGGCATTCTTTCCTCATGGCTAACTCCATACAGAAACAAGCCAATTAGAAATAAATTAACTGGTATGTGGAGAAAAATAATGCACTCTAACTCTACTTCCCTAACGACGCAAGCATACCTCACTGTGCTGGTAGTCGGGAGTTGGAGCATTTATTTGTTTCTTTTTGGGGGGAGTTTTCTCACTGTTTACTCTCCTTGTCTGCTGTTGCAGCTCAACACTGGTCTGTATCAGGGAGGATAACTGCATGCCCCACATCTCAGAAACCTTTATCCCCTGTTGTAGCCAAGTCACGAGTGGGACTGCTTTCTGAGGCCTGTTGGGACAGGAGGGGGAGAAGGCCTGCTTTCTGAGGCCTGTTGGGACAGGAGGGGGAGAAGGCCTGCTTTCTGAGGCCTGTTGGGACAGGAGGGGGAGAAGGCCTGCTTTCTGAGGCCTGTTGGGACAGGAGGGGGAGAAGGCCTGCTTTCTGAGGCCTGTTGGGACAGGAGGGGGAGAAGGCCTGCTTTCTGAGGCCTGTTGGGACAGGAGGGGGAGAAGGCCTGCTTTATGAGGACTGTTGGGACAGGAGGGGGAGAAGGCCTGTTTTCAGATGCCTTTTGGGACAGGAGGGGGAGAAGGCCTGCTTTATGAGGCCTGTTGGGACAGGAGGGTGAGAAGGCCTGCTTTATGAGGACTGTTGGGACAGGAGGGTGAGAAGGCCTGCTAATGAGGCCTGTTGGGACAGGAGAGGGAGAAGGCCTGCTTTATGAGGACTGTTGGGACAGGAGGGGGAGAAGGCCTGCTTTCTGATGCCTTTTGGGACAGGAGGGGGAGAAGGCCTGCTTTATGAGGACTGTTGGGACAGGAGTGGGAGAAGGCCTGCTTTCTGATGCCTTTTGGGACAGGAGGGGGAGAGGGTGGTCTCTGTAAACTCCATCTTCCTTACTGGATGGGATTGTGTGTGTGTATGTGTATGTGTATGTGTATGTGTGTGTGTGTGTGTGTGTGTGTGTGTGTGTGTGTGTGTGTGTGTGTGTGTGTGTGTGTGTGTGTGTGTGTGTGTGTGTGTGCCCACCATCGTGTGTGTGTGTGTGCCTGTGTGTGTTTTGTTGGCTGTAGTTCTGCTGATGTTTGTGCTGATTAGTGTTAGTTGGTGTGGGGTGGGCACACCCTGGTCGGCCCATTCCCATGGGAACACAGTGATAGCGAACAGCTTGTTTTTGCGTCCTTTGACGTGGCTGCTGCTGCTGCTGGGATTCTGACAGCTTTATGGAGGTCTGATATATAAACAAGGGTCAGGTATAAAAACTTTCTTTCTTTTTTTTTTTACCTAGTTTGAGTTTGGACTTAGTTTTGATTCAGTGTTTGTCTTATGGTTGTCATGCTGTATTTAACCTGTATGTTGATCAAATGTGGTTTAAATCCTATATGGAGTTCTTAGTTTTGGAGTTTTTAATTAATCAGTGTATCATGTCTGCCATCTGTTCATTTAGGTAGAGATATGTGTTGATCAGATTTAGTTTATTTTTTATGTTAATTCCTTGTCACAGTCTGACAGGTTGAACTTGTACTTGAGGTTGAGTACAATCCTCTGCTGAATCATCGGATCTGTCTGAGTCAAATGAGTCAGGTTAGTGTTACCTCTCCACGCCCAGCGTACTAACACTAGGCTCTGGTCATGACCCCTCAGCGTCTTAAGGGGAAATTCCACACTACATAAACAGGAAAATAACTTTAAAATGTCCCCCCTCCAAAATAATAAAATCCCTGTAAATTTACACTCCGGTCATTAACATATAAGTAATTGGAGACCAATCTTGAATCTCGATCAGAAGAGTGAGAGAGAGGGAGCTTTCAAACTAGCTAAGATTAGATATGGCAGATTGCTATGGTGAGAAGTCGTCAACATGCTATGGGCCTGGTCCCATATAAAGTAATATCTTGAATCATCAATATTTTACAAGGGTTTAAACCGAGATGAAAACAAAAGCGTTTTGTCTTGGTTAATAGGAAGCAACAAAGGTTTAACGTTGGATAAACACATTGCCTATCTCTGTCTAACAACTAGAAACAAACTACCCCACTGCACACATCAAAGGAAGTTCCATAACCTCAAATTCTCAAATACTCCGTCCCCCATCTCTCTTAAACATTACAAACACAAGCCACTAGCCGAATCCACAGTAGAAAGGCTCAAATAAAATTGAAGTGTACATTTATTGTGCAAACGACTACCACTCTTTATGATGTTTTTATTCCTTAATGAAAACATATTCCAGGAAACCCCTGACACAGGCCTCTCACGGGAGTCCACAACCTCTGTGTGTGTGTGTGTGTGTGCTTCTCTTCACCAATGCAGGCAGGGTCGTGGCCGCCGCTACGCTGCCCAGGATGCCTGGCTAATTACATCATTTTGGAGACGGCATAAAAGCACTTTACAAGCAAGCAACTGGAACACCTGGACACACCACTGCGGCTCAGCTCAGCTTGCTAACATGGCCGCCGTCTTCCTCCTCTCCTGACAGGCCGAGGCGGCATTTGGTCTTCGTACGAAGGTTAAAGGGCCCCCCTGAGGTTTTCTTTCCATATATTTTTTTTAAACTCCCACTTTTTTGAAGTTACTGACAATCCACCTTCACATTCATTCGCATGGCCCATAAGTCCCTCTCTGGCGGGCTCTGAATGGTCTTAATAAACGCTGTTTCCTGGATGGGGAGTATGGCATGGGTACAACGTAAACTTGTTCGGGGCCAAGCTACTGAACACACCCCCAGAGCCGAACCCTACCACTCATACGTTTAACACGGCAGTTAGCCTAGTGGTTAGAGCATTGGGCCAGCTAGGTCAAATCCCTGAGCTGTTGTTCTGCCCCTGATAAAGGCAGTTAGCCTAGTGGTTAGAGCATTGGGCCAGCTAGATCAAATCCCTGAGCTGTTGTTCTGCCCCTGATAAAGGCAGTTAGCCTAGTGGTTAGAGCATTGGGCCAGCTAGATCAAATTCCTGAGCTGTTGTTCTGCCCCTGATAAAGGCAGTTAGCCTAGTGGTTAGAGCATTGGGCCAGCTAGATCAAATCCCTGAGCTGTTGTTCTGCCCCTGATAAAGGCAGTTAGCCTAGTGGTTAGAGCATTGGGCCAGCTAGATCAAATCGCTGAGCTGTTGTTCTGCCCTGATAAAGGCAGTTAGCCTAGTGGTTAGAGCATTGGGCCAGCTAGATCAAATCCCTGAGCTGTTGTTCTGCCCCTGATAAAGGCAGTTAGCCTAGTGGTTAGAGCATTTGGCCAGCTAGATCAAATCCCTGAGCTGTTGTTCTGCCCCGTATGAAGGCAGTTAACTCACTGTTCCTAGGCCGTCATTGTAAATAGGAATTTGTTCTGAACTTGCCAAATAAATAAAGGTTAAATATTTTATTTTTTAAACAACATCCCTCATCAGTTTAATCCTACTCCCCATCACTTTAACCCTACCTCCCATCAGTTTAGCCCTACTCCCTATCAATTTAACTCTACACCTCATCAATTTAACACAACCCCTCATCAGTTTAACCCTACTCCCCATAAGTTTAACCCTACTCCCCATCAGTTTAACCCTACCTCCCATCAGTTTAACCCTACTCCCCATTAGTTTAATCCTACTCCCCATAAGTTTAACCCTACCTCCCATCAGTTTAACCCTACTCCCCATCAGTTTAACCCTACTCCCCATCAGTTTAACCCTACTCCCCATCAGTTTAACCCTACTCCCCATCAGTTTAACCCTACCTCCCATCAGTTTAACCCTACTCCCCATTAGTTTAATCCTACTCCCCATAAGTTTAACCCTACCTCCCATCAGTTTAACCCTACTCCCCATCAGTTTAACCCTACTCCCCATCAGTTTAATCCTACTCCCCATCAGTTTAACCCTACTCCCCATCAGTTTAACCCTACCTCCCATCAGTTTAACCCTACTCCCCATCAATTTAACCCTACTCCCCATCAGTTTAACCCTACTCCCCATCAGTTTAACCCTACCTCCCATCAGTTTAACCCTACTCCCCATCAGTTTAACCCTACTCCCCATCAGTTTAACCCTACTCCCCATCAGTTTAACCCTACCTCCCATCAGTTTAACCCTACTCCCCATCAGTTTAACCCTACTCCCCATCAGTTTAACCCTACTCCCCATCAGTTTAACCCTACCTCCCATCAGTTTAACCCTACTCCCCATCAGTTTAACCCTACCTCCCATCAGTTTAGCCCTACTCCCTATCAATTTAACTCTACACCTCATCAGTTTAACACAACCCCTCATCAGTTTAACCCTACTCCCCATAAGTTTAACCCTACTCCCCATCAGTTTAACCCTACCTCCCATCAGTTTAAACCTACTCCCCATCAGTTTAACCCTACTCCACATCAGTTTAAACCTACTCCCCATCAGTTTAACCCTACTCCCCATCAGTTTAACCCTACTCCCCATCAGTTTAACCCTACTCCCCATTAGTTTAATCCTACTCCCCATCAGTTTAACCCTACCTCCCATCAGTTTAACCCTACTCCCCATCAGTTTAACCCTACTCCCCATCAGTTTAACCCTACTCCCCATCAGTTTAACCCTACTCCCCATCAGTTTAACCCTACTCCCTATCAGTTTAACCCTACTCCCCATCAGTTTAACCCTACCTCCCAATCAGTTTAACCCTACTCCCCATCAGTTTAACCCTACCTCCCATCAGTTTAACCCTACCTCCCATCAGTTTAACCCTACTCCCCATCAGTTTAACCCTACTCCCCATCAGTTTAACCCTACTCCCCATCAGTTTAACCCTACCTCCCATCAGTTTAACCCTACTCCCCATCAATTTAACCCTACTCCCCATCAGTTTAACCCTACTCCCCATCAGTTTAACCCTACTCCCCATCAATTTAACTCTACCTCCCATCAGTTTAACCCTACTCCCCATCAATTTAACCCTACTCCCCATCAATTTAACCCTACTCCCTATCAATTTAACTCTACCTCCCATCAGTTTACCCCTACTCCCCATCAGTTTAACCCTACTCCCCATCAGTTTAATCCTACTCCCCATCAGTTTAACCCTACTCCCCATCAGTTTAACCCTACTCCCCATCAGTTTAACCCTACTCCCTATCAATTTAACTCTACACCTCATCAGTTTAACACAACCCCTCATCAGTTTAACCCTACTCCCCATCAGTTTAACCCTACTCCCCATCAGTTTAACCCTACCTCCCATCAGTTTAACCCTACTCCCCATCAGTTTAACCCTACTCCCTATCAATTTAACTCTACCTCCCATCAGTTTAACCCTACTCCCCATCAGTTTAACGCTACTCCCCATCAGTTTAACACTACTCCCCATCAGTTTAACCCTACTCCCCATCAGTTTAACCCTACTCCCCATCAGTTTAACACAACCCCTCATCAGTTTAACCCTACTCCCCATCAGTTTAACCCTACTCCCCATCAGTTTAACCCTACTCCCTATCAATTTAACTCTACACCTCATCAGTTTAACCCTACTCCCCATCAGTTTAACCCTACTCCCCATCAGTTTAACCCTACCTCCCATCAGTTTAACCCTACTCCCCATCAGTTTAACCCTACTCCCCATCAGTTTAACGCTACTCCCCATCAGTTTAACACTACCCCTCATCAGTGTAACAATACCCCTCATCAGTTTAACACTACCCCTCATCAGTGTAACACTACCCCTCATCAGTTTAACACTACCCCTCATCAGTTTAACCCTACTCCCCATCAGTTTAACCCTACTCCCCATCAGTTTAACCCTACTCCCCATCAATTTAACTCTACCTCCCATCAGTTTAACCCTACTCCCCATCAATTTAACCCTACTCCCCATCAATTTAACCCTACTCCCTATCAATTTAACTCTACCTCCCATCAGTTTAACCCTACTCCCCATCAGTTTAACCCTACTCCCCATCAGTTTAATCCTACTCCCCATCAGTTTAACCCTACTCCCCATCAGTTTAACCCTACTCCCCATCAGTTTAACCCTACTCCCTATCAATTTAACTCTACACCTCATCAGTTTAACACAACCCCTCATCAGTTTAACCCTACTCCCCATCAATTTAACTCTACCTCCCATCAGTTTAACCCTACTCCCCATCAGTTTAATCCTACTCCCCATCAGTTTAACCCTACTCCCCATCAGTTTAACCCTACTCCCCATCAGTTTAACCCTACTCCCTATCAATTTAACTCTACACCTCATCAGTTTAACACAACCCCTCATCAGTTTAACCCTACTCCCCATCAGTTTAACCCTACTCCCCATCAGTTTAACCCTACCTCCCATCAGTTTAACCCTACTCCCCATCAGTTTAACCCTACTCCCTATCAATTTAACTCTACCTCCCATCAGTTTAACCCTACTCCCCATCAGTTTAACGCTACTCCCCATCAGTTTAACACTACTCCCCATCAGTTTAACCCTACTCCCCATCAGTTTAACCCTACTCCCCATCAGTTTAACACAACCCCTCATCAGTTTAACCCTACTCCCCATCAGTTTAACCCTACTCCCCATCAGTTTAACCCTACTCCCTATCAATTTAACTCTACACCTCATCAGTTTAACCCTACTCCCCATCAGTTTAACCCTACTCCCCATCAGTTTAACCCTACCTCCCATCAGTTTAACCCTACTCCCCATCAGTTTAACCCTACTCCCCATCAGTTTAACGCTACTCCCCATCAGTTTAACACTACCCCTCATCAGTGTAACAATACCCCTCATCAGTTTAACACTACCCTTCATCAGTGTAACACTACCCCTCATCAGTTTAACACTACCCCTCATCAGTTTAACCCTACTCCCCATCAGTTTAACCCTACTCCCCATCAGTTTAACCCTACTCCCCATCAATTTAACTCTACCTCCCATCAGTTTAACCCTACTCCCCATCAATTTAACCCTACTCCCCATCAATTTAACCCTACTCCCTATCAATTTAACTCTACCTCCCATCAGTTTAACCCTACTCCCCATCAGTTTAACCCTACTCCCCATCAGTTTAATCCTACTCCCCATCAGTTTAACCCTACTCCCCATCAGTTTAACCCTACTCCCCATCAGTTTAACCCTACTCCCTATCAATTTAACTCTACACCTCATCAGTTTAACACAACCCCTCATCAGTTTAACCCTACTCCCCATCAGTTTAACCCTACTCCCCATCAGTTTAACCCTACCTCCCATCAGTTTAACCCTACTCCCCATCAGTTTAACCCTACTCCCTATCAATTTAACTCTACCTCCCATCAGTTTAACCCTACTCCCCATCAGTTTAACGCTACTCCCCATCAGTTTAACACTACTCCCCATCAGTTTAACCCTACTCCCCATCAGTTTAACCCTACTCCCCATCAGTTTAACACAACCCCTCATCAGTTTAACCCTACTCCCCATCAGTTTAACCCTACTCCCCATCAGTTTAACCCTACTCCCTATCAATTTAACTCTACACCTCATCAGTTTAACCCTACTCCCCATCAGTTTAACCCTACTCCCCATCAGTTTAACCCTACCTCCCATCAGTTTAACCCTACTCCCCATCAGTTTAACCCTACTCCCCATCAGTTTAACGCTACTCCCCATCAGTTTAACACTACCCCTCATCAGTGTAACAATACCCCTCATCAGTTTAACACTACCCCTCATCAGTGTAACACTACCCCTCATCAGTTTAACACTACCCCTCATCAGTTTAACCCTACTCCCCATCAGTTTAACCCTACTCCCCATCAGTTTAACCCTACTCCCCATCAATTTAACTCTACCTCCCATCAGTTTAACCCTACTCCCCATCAATTTAACCCTACTCCCCATCAATTTAACCCTACTCCCTATCAATTTAACTCTACCTCCCATCAGTTTAACCCTACTCCCCATCAGTTTAACCCTACTCCCCATCAGTTTAATCCTACTCCCCATCAGTTTAACCCTACTCCCCATCAGTTTAACCCTACTCCCCATCAGTTTAACCCTACTCCCTATCAATTTAACTCTACACCTCATCAGTTTAACACAACCCCTCATCAGTTTAACCCTACTCCCCATCAATTTAACTCTACCTCCCATCAGTTTAACCCTACTCCCCATCAGTTTAATCCTACTCCCCATCAGTTTAACCCTACTCCCCATCAGTTTAACCCTACTCCCCATCAGTTTAACCCTACTCCCTATCAATTTAACTCTACACCTCATCAGTTTAACACAACCCCTCATCAGTTTAACCCTACTCCCCATCAGTTTAACCCTACTCCCCATCAGTTTAACCCTACCTCCCATCAGTTTAACCCTACTCCCCATCAGTTTAACCCTACTCCCTATCAATTTAACTCTACCTCCCATCAGTTTAACCCTACTCCCCATCAGTTTAACGCTACTCCCCATCAGTTTAACACTACTCCCCATCAGTTTAACCCTACTCCCCATCAGTTTAACCCTACTCCCCATCAGTTTAACACAACCCCTCATCAGTTTAACCCTACTCCCCATCAGTTTAACCCTACTCCCCATCAGTTTAACCCTACTCCCTATCAATTTAACTCTACACCTCATCAGTTTAACCCTACTCCCCATCAGTTTAACCCTACTCCCCATCAGTTTAACCCTACCTCCCATCAGTTTAACCCTACTCCCCATCAGTTTAACCCTACTCCCCATCAGTTTAACGCTACTCCCCATCAGTTTAACACTACCCCTCATCAGTGTAACAATACCCCTCATCAGTTTAACACTACCCTTCATCAGTGTAACACTACCCCTCATCAGTTTAACACTACCCCTCATCAGTTTAACCCTACTCCCCATCAGTTTAACCCTACTCCCCATCAGTTTAACCCTACTCCCCATCAATTTAACTCTACCTCCCATCAGTTTAACCCTACTCCCCATCAATTTAACCCTACTCCCCATCAATTTAACCCTACTCCCTATCAATTTAACTCTACCTCCCATCAGTTTAACCCTACTCCCCATCAGTTTAACCCTACTCCCCATCAGTTTAATCCTACTCCCCATCAGTTTAACCCTACTCCCCATCAGTTTAACCCTACTCCCCATCAGTTTAACCCTACTCCCTATCAATTTAACTCTACACCTCATCAGTTTAACACAACCCCTCATCAGTTTAACCCTACTCCCCATCAGTTTAACCCTACTCCCCATCAGTTTAACCCTACCTCCCATCAGTTTAACCCTACTCCCCATCAGTTTAACCCTACTCCCTATCAATTTAACTCTACCTCCCATCAGTTTAACCCTACTCCCCATCAGTTTAACGCTACTCCCCATCAGTTTAACACTACTCCCCATCAGTTTAACCCTACTCCCCATCA
>NC_088227.1:32868896-32886396 GCF_036934945.1 Oncorhynchus masou masou | reverse complement strand
CAGTATATAATACATTTCATTATGACTTACAGTATATAATACCTTTCATTATGTCTTATACAGTATATAACACCTTTCATTATGACTTATACAGTATATAACACCTTTCATTATGACTTACAGTATATAACACCTTTCATTATGTCTTATACAGTATATAACACCTTTCATTATGACTTATACAGTATATAACACCTTTCATTATGACTTATACAGTATATAATACCTTTCATTATGTCTTATACAGTATATAATACCTTTCATTATGACTTACAGTATATAATACCTTTCATTATGTCTTATACAGTATATAACACCTTTCATTATGACTTATACAGTATATAACACCTTTCATTATGACTTACAGTATATAACACCTTTCATTATGTCTTATACAGTATATAACACCTTTCATTATGACTTATACAGTATATAATACCTTTCATTATGTCTTATACAGTATATAACACCTTTCATTATGACTTATACAGTATATAACACCTTTCATTATGACTTATACAGTATATAACACCTTTCATTATGACTTATACAGTATATAATACCTTTCATTATGTCTTATACAGTATATAACACCTTTCATTATGACTTATACAGTATCTAATACCTTTCATTATGACTCATCTATGTATCTAGTCTGTCTGTCTCACGCCGTTGCTCTGTATCTCTCTTTCTCAAGCCTGTCTGTCTCAAGCTGTCGCTCTGTATCTCTCTGTCTCAAGCCTGTCTGTCTCAAGCTGTCTCTCTGTATCTCTCTGTCTCAAGCCTGTCTGTCTCAAGATGTCTCTCTCTATCTCTCTGTTTCTAGTCTGTCTGTCTCAAGATGTCTCTCTGTATCTCTGTATCTCTGTTTCTAGACTGTCTGTCTCATGCTGTCTCACTGTACCTCTCTGTCTCTAGTCTGTCTGTCTCATGCTGTCCCTCTGTATCTCTCTGTTTCTAGTCTTCTGTCTCACGCTGTCTCTCTGTACCTCTCTGTCTCTAGTCTTCTGGCTCACGCTGTCTCGCTGTATCTTTCTGTCTCTAGTGTGTCTCTCATGCTGTCTCTCTGTATCTCTCTGTTTCTAGTCTTCTGGCTCATGCTGTCTCTGTCTCTAGTCTGTGTGTATCTCTCTGTCTCTAGTCGGTCTGCCTAATGTTGTCTCTGTATCTCTTTTTCTCTGTCTCACACTGTCTTTCTGTTTCTCTCTGTCTCTAGTCTGTCTGTCTTACGCTGTCTCTCTGTTTCTCTCTTTCTCTTCCTTCCATAGCCTTAGTTATGTGTCCATAAACACTAGTAACAGACATATTTTTCTACTACCTGACAGAGTTCTGGCAGATCCTGTAAACACAGCAGACCATAAATGGAAAGAAGGGATTGCATTCACCATCCACTGGTTTTCACACAACTTGTTTTAAGAACAGTTAATTTAACAAAACCACAAGTGGTGCATTGTCTCAGTGTGACAACACCTGTATGCTGTGAATGCCCGCCAACGTCTTTCTCAGTCTTCCAAAACATGCAGCACATGGACTATTAGACACAACTATTCTCAGGGCCTCCCAGAGCATATACTGTGCAGGGTGAATGATGGGAGGCGTGTATTCATGTATGTGGAGAGAGAAAAAGAGTAAGCGTGAGTAACAATGAGAGAGAGAAAGAAAGAAAGAAAGAAAGAAAGAAAGAAAGAAAGAAAGAAAGAAAGAAAGAAAGAGAGCAAGAAAGAAAGAAAGAAAGAAAGAAAGAAAGAAAGCGTGTTCCTTCCTCTCAGACATTTGGCCTCTTGCCTACAGTCAGACATGTTCCATGTACTGTGTTTCCACAGACAGTTCCCCCTGGTCTCTCCTTCTCCCCGTCAACCTCCACCAGCCCTGGGCTCGGCAGCACCAGCTGTTGAATGCATCACTCCCAAAATGTATTCTCAGCTGCTGCAATGGCGGCCGGAGGAAAGGCATAGAAAGGCTGGGCAGGGATGACTGCATGGGCTACTATTTGAAATTGTTGTAATACTTTTGTTGTTTGCTTTTCCCTGCCTGATACTGCCAGGTGGGTTTTTGGTTACGTTTCCATTGGTTCCATTGCAGCAAGCAAGCTCAATCAAGCACAGATAAACTATTTGGAATGATTTCAAATAGTAATTCAGCCCTGGTCTGCCATTACCGCATACACACATACTCCGACATTAGGGATCTGTTTTGGTCTCATGAACAGTTACCAGCCAACAACCCCATGTTACTATATAATAAGCCAATCAATGGTGTCAGGTTGCCTGGGTTGGCTATGATTTGAAGTAATTTGATGTAATTTGGCTATTGTTCTCAAAGCTGAGGATATGAAGGATATGAGTCCATAAAGTGTATCTGTTTATACAGTGTTAGAGGATTGAAACCAATTATCAATGTATCAAACAACTCACCATCCTTCGTGTTGTGTAGAACCACTGAGATGTTCTGAGCATGTCTTCTCCTATCCCCATCTGATGTCATCTGGCCATTGTCCTAAAGAATTGAAATCTAAAGAGGATATGAATATAAAGAGACATTCTGTACTCAGTGTAAAGACATATAACGCCTAAATATTCTATCTAAAAACACATACTACACTTGCCACCATTCATTAATTTCTTTGTGTAAGCGTTGTGAAATGGCTAGCTAGTTAGCATTGCTCACTAGCAGCATTTCAATTGCTGACGTCACTCGCTCTGACACCTTGAAGTAGTTGTTTCCCTTGCTCAGCAAGTGCGTAGCTTTTGTGGAGCGATAGGTAACGATGCTTCGAAAGTGACTGTTGACAATGTATTGAGAGGGTCTCGGTTCAAGCCCGGGTTGAGGCAGGGAGAGGGTTTGACTGGCACCATGATTGCCTTGCTCTCCTTTTGCCCCAGGAATGAGTTCTGTTTACATTTCTGATTTTGTTCATCAGGTCCACGTGTGAAAACTGTATTGGCTGTTGTATCATGTTTCATACGGGTGACTTGTGAGATGCTTCGTTGTTTCGCCGTCGGGGAAACCTGACGATTTTAATAGCAGTGAGAGTTCAATCTGTCTCAGTCTGAGGCGAGTTCACCTCTTGAACATGTTTCATGTCTGTCTGATTGTGTAAACTCCTGAGGCAGCTCTGTGAAGACATCACTACAGTGATTACCTCTGGATCTACTTTGACAGGCAGGCCGTTTTACATACCAAAGGTTGACGTATTACATATGGATATCTGTGGAGGAAATACTGTGCAAATTAACAATGTCAATGTATTAGGATTTACGACTTATAACAAGTAATTTGTGTTTACATGCGAAACAGCATGTTTTTAAGTTATATTGTACTTTGTCTGGATGTTGGCTTGGTATTTGTCCTCCCCTGCCTGCCACAGTCATAGCACAACGAGTCTATTCCCCCTCTCCCCTGCCTGCCACAGTCATAGCACAACGAGTCTATTCCCCCTCTCCCCTGCCTGCCACAGTCATAGCACAACGAGTCTATACCCCCTCTCCCCTGCCTGCCACAGTCATAGCACAACGAGTCTATACCCCCTCTCCCCTGCCTGTCACAGTCATAGCACAACGAGTCTATACCCCCTCTCCCCTTCCTGCCACAGTCATAGCACAACGAGTCTATTCCCCCTCTCCCCTGCCTGCCACAGTCATAGCACAACGAGTCTATACCCCCTCTCCCCTGCCTGTCACAGTCATAGCACAACGAGTCTATTCCCCCTCTCCCCTGCCTGCCACAGTCATAGCACAACGAGTCTATACCCCCTCTCCCCTGCCTGCCACAGTCATAGCACAACGAGTCTATACCCCCTCTCCCCTGCCTGCCACAGTCATAGCACAACGAGTCTATACCCCTCTCCCCTGCCTGCCACAGTCATAGCACAACGAGTCTATACCCCCTCTCCCCTGCCTGCCACAGTCATAGCACAACGAGTCTATACCCCCTCTCCCCTGCCTGTCACAGTCATAGCACAACGAGTCTATACCCCCTCTCCCCTGCCTGCCACAGTCATAGCACAACGAGTCTATACCCCTTCTCCCCTGCCTGTCACAGTCATAGCACAACGAGTCTATACCCCCTCTCCCCTTCCTGCCACAGTCATAGCACAACGAGTCTATTCCCCCTCTCCCCTGCCTGCCACAGTCATAGCACAACGAGTCTATATCCCCTCTCCCCTGCCTGCCACAGTCATAGCACAACGAGTCTATACCCCCTCTCCCCTGCCTGCCACAGTCATAGCACAACGAGTCTATACCCCCTCTCCCCTGGCTGCCACAGTCATAGCACAACGAGTCTATAGCCCCTCTCCCCTGCCTACCACAGTCATAGCACAACGAGTCTATACCCCCTCTCCCCTGCCTACCACAGTCATAGCACAACGAGTCTATACCCCTTCTCCCCTGCCTGCCACAGTCATAGCACAACGAGTCTATACCCCTTCTCCCCTGCCTGCCACAGTCATAGCACAACGAGTCTATACCCCCTCTCCCCTTCCTGCCACAGTCATAGCACAACGAGTCTATACCGCCTCTCCCCTGCCTGCCACAGTCATAGCACAACGAGTCTATACCCCTCTCCCCCTGCCTGTCACAGTCATAGCACAACGAGTCTATACCCCCTCTCCCCTGCCTGCCACAGTCATAGCACAACGAGTCTATACCGCCTCTCCCCTGCCTGCCACAGTCATAGCACAACGAGTCTATACCCCTCTCCCCTGCCTGCCACAGTCATAGCACAACGAGTCTATACCGCCTCTCCCCTGCCTGCCACAGTCATAGCACAACGAGTCTATACCCCTCGCCTGCCTGCCACAGTCATAGCCTGCCTGCCTGCCACAGTCATAGCACAACAAGTCTATACCCCCTCTCCCCTGCCTGCCACAGTCATAGCACAACAGTCTATTCCCCCTCTCCCCTGCCTGCCACAGTCATAGCACAACGAGTCTATACCCCTCTCCCCTGCCTGCCACAGTCATAGCACAACGAGTCTATACCCCTTCTCCCCTGCCTGCCACAGTCATAGCACAACGAGTCTATACCCCTCTCCCCTGCCTGCCACAGTCATAGCACAACGAGTCTATACCCCTCTCCCCTGCCTGCCACAGTCATAGCACAACGAGTCTATACCCCTCTCCCCTGCCTGCCACAGTCATAGCACAACGAGTCTATACCCCCTCTCGCCTGCCTGCCACAGTCATAGCACAACGAGTCTATACCCCCTCTCCCTGCCTGCCACAGTCATAGCACAACAAGTCTATACCCCTCTCCCCTGCCTGCCACAGTCATAGCACAACGAGTCTATATCCCCTCTCCCTTCCTGCCACAGTCATAGCACAACGAGTCTATACCCCCTCTCCCCTGCCTGCCACAGTCATAGCACAACGAGTCTATACCCCCTCTCCCTGCCTGCCACAGTCATAGCACAACGAGTCTATAGCCCCTCTCCCCTGCCTACCACAGTCATAGCACAACGAGTCTATACCCCCTCTCCCCTGCCTGCCACAGTCATAGCACAACGAGTCTATACCCCTTCTCCCCTGCCTGCCACAGTCATAGCACAACGAGTCTATACCCCCTCTCCCCTGCCTGCCACAGTCATAGCACAACGAGTCTATACCCCCTCTCCCCTTCCTGCCACAGTCATAGCACAACGAGTCTATACCGCCTCTCCCCTGCCTGCCACAGTCATAGCACAACGAGTCTATACCCCCTCTCCCCTGCCTGTCACAGTCATAGCACAACGAGTCTATACCCCCTCTCCCCTGCCTGCCACAGTCATAGCACAACGAGTCTATACCGCCTCTCCCCTGCCTGCCACAGTCATAGCACAACGAGTCTATACCCCCTCTCCCCTGCCTGCCACAGTCATAGCACAACGAGTCTATACCGCCTCTCCCCTGCCTGCCACAGTCATAGCACAACGAGTCTATACCCCCTCTCGCCTGCCTGCCACAGTCATAGCACAACGAGTCTATACCCCCTCTCCCCTGCCTGCCACAGTCATAGCACAACAAGTCTATACCCCTCTCCCCTGCCTGCCACAGTCATAGCACAACGAGTCTATTCCCCTCTCCCCTGCCTGCCACAGTCATAGCACAACGAGTCTATACCCCCTCTCCCCTGCCTGCCACAGTCATAGCACAACGAGTCTATACCCCTTCTCCCCTGCCTGCCACAGTCATAGCACAACGAGTCTATACCCCCTCTCCCCTGCCTGCCACAGTCATAGCACAACGAGTCTATACCCCCTCTCCCCTGCCTGCCACAGTCATAGCACAACGAGTCTATACCCCTCTCCCCTGCCTGCCACAGTCATAGCACAACGAGTCTATACCCCCTCTCCCCTGCCTGCCACAGTCATAGCACAACGAGTCTATACCGCCTCTCCCTGCCTGCCACAGTCATAGCACAACGAGTCTATACCCCCTCTCGCCTGCCTGCCACAGTCATAGCACAACGAGTCTATACCCCCTCTCCCCTGCCTGCCACAGTCATAGCACAACAAGTCTATACCCCCTCTCCCCTGCCTGCCACAGTCATAGCACAACGAGTCTATACCGCCTCTCCCCTGCCTGCCACAGTCATAGCACAACGAGTCTATACCCCCTCTCGCCTGCCTGCCACAGTCATAGCACAACGAGTCTATACCCCCTCTCCCCTGCCTGCCACAGTCATAGCACAACAAGTCTATACCCCCTCTCCCCTGCCTGCCACAGTCATAGCACAACGAGTCTATACCCCCTCTCGCCTGCCTGCCACAGTCATAGCACAACGAGTCTATAGCCCCTCTCCCCTGCCTACCACAGTCATAGCACAACAAGTCTATACCCCCTCTCCCCTGCCTGCCACAGTCATAGCACAACGAGTCTATACCGCCTCTCCCCTGCCTGCCACAGTCATAGCACAACGAGTCTATATCCCCTCTCCCCTGCCTGCCACAGTCATAGCACAACGAGTCTATACCCCCTCTCCCCTGCCTGCCACAGTCATAGCACAACAAGTCTATACCCCTTCTCCCCTGCCTACCACAGTCATAGCACAACGAGTCTATACCCCTTCTCCCCTGCCTACCACAGTCATAGCACAACAAGTCTATACCCCTTCTCCCCTGCCTGCCACAGTCATAGCACAACGAGTCTATACCCCCTCTCGCCTGCCTGCCACAGTCATAGCACAACGAGTCTATACCCCCTCTCCCCTGCCTGCCACAGTCATAGCACAACGATTCTATATCGCCTCTCCCCTGCCTGCCACAGTCATAGCACAACGAGTCTATACCCCCTCTCGCCTGCCTGCCACAGTCATAGCACAACGAGTCTATAGCCCCTCTCCCCTGCCTACCACAGTCATAGCACAACGAGTCTATACCCCCTCTCCCCTGCCTGCCACAGTCATAGCACAACGAGTCTATATCCCCTCTCCCCTCTTTTTCTGTCACTACAAATTCTACACACTCACCCACGCGCGCACACACACACAGTGATTGACAGTCATATGAACATAATATGTATGTTTACATTTATCACCAAGGACTACAGTAGTTGGATATTGTGTTCTATAACCATCTGATGAAATATAAATTGAAAACACTCCCCTTAACTATGTGCATCTTAACCATAAAGATAAACAGTAAATTAGTTTGGGGTTACAGAAATGTAAAATGTTAAGTTGTGTTTATCAAAGGGCTACATTAGGGTTCCCAAAGATGCTTATGTGGGTTTTGTTAAGTTTGGATTTGCTTTCTCAAGGACTTTATCTTAATTTCTGCACACTGTAAAATGAGTCATGCTTCATTGGTTTATCATGTATCTGCTCAAATTACACACCTTAAAACAATTTACAAAGCTCTAATATACCACACTGAGAACAAATTGCATACAGAGAGAGAGAGAGAGAGAGAGAGAGAGAGAGAGAGAGAGAGAGAGAGAGAGAGAGAGAGAGAGAGAATGTGTGGGCGCCTTCTCAAATAGGTGCCATTGCATTCCTCTACAGTAAACACTTTTTCACCATTTTCTGAAAACATATCAATTCAGATTAGGCCTAATTTCTGCCATCATATCCCCACCTATCGGAAATGTTATGTACTTTTCCTAGAAAATTTCGCAAGCCTTATGGTGAAAATGATAGGGAATTAAAATGTTTGAGGTGAGGAACACAAACAGAAAGACATATGAGCCACAGAAGAGTCATGGGGGTATTGTTTACCTGTGTCACTCATGGATTGGTGGCCATTTTTAAACGTTGTCCAGCTGTCCATCTCGGTGTGCTGCGTAGCCATCAACGAACATAAATTCTCTCTGCTGAGCTCGGGAGTGTTTTACCCTCCGTGGATGGTAGAGAAGAGCTGGGGAGGAGTGGCCTGCTGCCTGGCTCTGGAGGATGTATGCATCACTGCACACTGCTATGGTGAACCCCCTTCTTGTCACTCCTGCTCCTGCTCTTCCCCCCTGGTGCTCGAGGGCGCCAGGCTGCCCTGCACAACGCACTGCTGCCACCATCATTACGCACACCTACCTTCCCTCGTCATGCGCATCAGCGATTATTGGACTCACCTGGACTCAATTAGCTCTGTCATGACCTTCCCTATATCTGTCTGGTTCCCCACTCTGTTTCCTGCTTCTGCATTGATTGTCATATGTCCTTGTTTACCCGTGTGCCTACGATGTTCCTGTCCGGTTACCTGTCTGTTCCTCATTAAATGTTCAACTCCCCATACCTGCTTCTCACCCCCGGCGTCGGTCCTTACACTTCTGAACAAAAGGAATGTAGATTCTTCAGCTCTTAGCAATTTTCAGCCAATCTACCAACCTTCAATTCTTAAGAAAAAATCTGTAGAAATGAATGTTCAAACAGGTAAATCATTTTTTAAGTGCCGACTGTATTTTTGAAAAAATTCCAATCAGTTTTTTCATGCCCAGCACAGAGACAACCTTGGTTGAAGTGGTACATGAACTTAGATTTACGTCCTCTGTACAGCACTGTTGACCATGATGTTCTTCTGGACAAACTGGAGAGCTGGGTTGGCCTCTCCGGTCCAGTTCTAAATTGGTTTCAGACCTATTTGTCGCCCTTGGTGAACATAACTCAAGAGAAAATACATACCACAGGGTTCGATGTTGGTTCAGGTAGTGTTCGGCTTATATATATTACCTCTTGTCAGCATTATCAGAAAGCACACGATACACATCAGAAAGCACACGATACACAACTTTACAGTTCTGTGTAACCAGAGGATTTTGAACTAAATGTTAAATCACACATCAGGAATGTGACCAAAATGTCTTTTTACCACCTGAGGAACGTTGCCAACGTGCGGCCATTTAACGGCACTGGCCCTTTAACTACCCCAAAGCCTCGGACCGAGAAGCATGGAGAGGCAGCCTTTAGTTATTTTGCCCCCAGCCTCTGCAGTAGCCTGCCAGATAATCTGAGGGGGGCTAAATACTGGTATTAGTAAATATTTCAGCTTTAATTTGTTTAGTTTTTTATTTGTATTTTTCCTGTGAAGCACATTGTGTTGCATTCCATGTCATAAGTGTGATGTAGAAATAAAGCTTGATTTAATTGATTATTATAGTGCTTGTCCACCGTTTGGTAGAATCACCCTGAGTGTTCCTGTAGACACAGGAAGTCAGGACTGTGAGCCTAGTACAGACAGACATCACCATGGACGTCTGCAATGTGAGCCTAGTACACACAGACATCACCATGGACGTCTGCAATGTGAGCCTAGTACAGACAGACATCACCATGGACGTCTGCAATGTGAGCCTAGTACAGACAGACATCACCATGGACGTCTGCAATGTGAGCCTAGTACAGACAAACATCACCATGGACGTCTGCAATGTGAGCCTAGTACAGACAGACATCACCATGGACGTCTGCAATGTGAGCCTAGTACAGACAGACATCACCATGGACGTCTGCAATGTGAGCTTAGTACAGACAGACATCACCATGGACGTCTGCAATGTGAGCCTAGTACAGACAAACATCACCATGGACGTCTGCAATGTGAGCCTAGTACAGACAAACAGCACCATGGACGTCTGCAATGTGAGCCTAGTACAGTCAAACAGCACCATGGACGTCTGCAATGTGAGCCTAGTACACACAGACAGCACCATGGACGTCTGCAATGTGAGCCTAGTACAGACAAACATCACCATGGACGTCTGCAATGTGAGCCTAGTACAGACAGACATCACCATGGACGTCTGCAATGTGAGCCTAGTACAGACAAACAGCACCATGGACGTCTGCAATGTGAGCCTAGTACAGACAAACAGCACCATGGAAGTCTGCAATGTGAGCCTAGTACAGACAAACAGCACCATGGAAGTCTGCAATGTGAGCCTAGTACAGACAAACAGCACCATGGAAGTCTGCAATGTGAGCCTAGTACAGACAAACAGCACCATGGAAGTCTGCAATGTGAGCCTAGTACAGACAAACAGCACCATGGAAGTCTGCAATGTGAGCCTAGTACAGACAAACAGCACCATGGAAGTCTGCAATGTGAGCCTAGTACAGACAAACAGCACCATGGACGTCTGCAATGTGAGCCTAGTACAGACAAACAGCACCATAGAAGTCTGCAATGTGAGCCTAGTACAGACAAACAGCACCATGGAAGTCTGCAATGTGAGCCTAGTACAGACAAACAGCACCATGGACGTCTGCAATGTGAGCCTAGTACAGACAAACAGCACCATGGAAGTCTGCAATGTGCGCCTAGTACAGACAAACAGCACCATGGAAGTCTGCAATGTGAGCCTAGTACAGACAAACAGCACCATGGAAGTCTGCAATGTGAGCCTAGTACAGACAAACAGCACCATGGACGTCTGCAATGTGAGCCTAGTACAGACAAACAGCACCATGGAAGTCTGCAATGTGAGCCTAGTACAGACAAACAGCACCATGGAAGTCTGCAATGTGAGCCTAGTACAGACAAACAGCACCATGGACGTCTGCAATGTGAGCCTAGTACAGACAAACAGCACCATGGAATTCTGCAATGTGATCCTAGTACAGACAAACAGCACCATGGACGTCTGCAATGTGAGCCTAGTACAGACAAACAGCACCATGAAAGTCTGCAATGTGAGCCTATTACAGACAAAAAAATACTTTTTTTTCTTCACAAGTACAACCTGGAAACAGTGTTCTTACTGGTTGTTGATGAGAAATACAACACAAGAAAAACAACAGCGTTTGAAGATTTCTAAGGATGATCTTTGGCTATTTCTTCCATGCCCCCATCTTCAAAATGCAGCATGGCATTTAATAATGTATGCCATTTAATAATGTATGCAATTTAGCAGAAACTTTTATGAAAGCGTGTTGATTTCAGCTCACATAAACCACAGATGAGATAATATTAAAGTAAACATAGCAAATGAATATCATGGAATGGACAGATGGTGTTTCTATATTCGTTATAAACACTACCCTCTCAGTCCTACAAGTTTCTAAAATGTACTGAAGCAAAGAAGCTGAGATGGAACATCTACACTCATATGAGCAAAGCCACAGTGAATAGTCAAATACATGAATTTAATGCATGTTCAGATACAGTATATTCCAGGTAATATAGCAAAATGAACAACAAATATTGTGAAATGATTATTGTCAAATTGAACACCCCTGCCGCCTAAAACATTTTATATCAAATAGGTATTGGGAGACAATGATGAACAGGAAGAAGGTGTTTTGATTGTGATTCCTGGATTTCTTTGTATAGACTTTTATGTTAACATGATCATCAATTCAGTAAACTGCCACACACTTTTAATTAAATCGAATATGTTTCCAGATTGAACTATTTCACCAGCAAGGCCTGGCTTTACTCAAGTTTAAAGACAGAAGAAGAGCAGCTTCGTTTTGGATACTCTCTCCTCTGCTCTCTTCTCTTCCCCTTGCAAAAAAAAATCTAAACAAATCACATGTGAAAAATGTCACATGGTTTTCGAGAACACGTGTGAAACCAATCAGACCTGTGGTTTCTCAACATTTCACGTGTGATATTATAAGCTTCACATGTGTGCTTTTGTAACTGGTGGGGTTAGAACCCAGGCCTCCCATGGGAGAAGCCAACATATTCACCATTCGAATCAAGAGGGTCAACACTCATTTTGAAGTGGAAGGCGGGGCTACCTCATCACCTGACCATAAGCAACCATGACCGACTCATGTTCTCTACACTTACACATGTAGATTTTCTCACTTTAATATCAACTAGGGCTGTTAAAACGATTACTTACGAGCCCCTAACCAACAATTCAGTTAAAAAAGAATATGAGTAAGAATAAGAAATAAAAGTAATAAGTAATTAAAGAGCAGCAGGAAAAATAACAATAGCGAGACTATACACAGGGGGGCCCCAGTAATGTACTGGGCCGTATGCACTACCCTCTGTAGTGCCTTGAGGTCGGAGGCCGAGCATTTGCCATACCAGGCAGTGATGCAACCGATGGTACAGCCATAGAACCTTTTGAGGATCTGAGGACCCATGTCTTTTCGGACTTCTGAGCAGGAAAAGGTTTTGTCATGCCCACTTCACGTGTGAACGTGAGATCTTCATATGAGAAGGTTGCATATACGATTTCCACATGTAAAAGTTTTGTACATGTGAAACTGCAAATTTCACATGTCCAACTGCAATTAATATGTGAGGTGATAACAGGTATCCTTCTCACGTGAAATGGTGGTGTTAAAATGTACAAATGTGAAAATATGGTTTTATTTCATATGTGAAACTGCAAATTTGCTGTGTTTTTTGTAAGGGACTCCTCCCCTATCCTCTCCCCTCTTCTCCTGATCCTCACAAAAAAAGTGAACGAAACATCAAACGTCAAATGATACCAGGCTCACTGCTTCTCTTCTCTCTCTCTCTCTCTCTCTCCTCTCTCTCTCTCTCTCTCTCTCTCTCTCTCTCTCTCTCTCTCTCTCTCTCTCTCTCTCTCTCTGTACAGTAATCAAAGGCTTCTGTCCTGCACTACCCTGTCTGTCCTGCACCACCCTGTCTGTCCTGCACTACCCTGTCTGTCCTGCACTACCCTGTCAGTCCTGCACTACCCTGTCTGTCCTGCACTACCCTGTCTGTCCTGAACTACCCTGTCTGTCCTGCACTACCCTGTCTGTCCTGCACTACCCTGTCTGTCCTGCACTTCCCTGTCTGTCCTGCACTACCCTGTCTGTCCTGCACTACCCTGTCAGTCCTGCACTACCCTGTCTGTCCTGCACCACCCTGTCTGTCCTGCACTACCCTGTCTGTCCTGCACTACCCTGTCAGTCCTGCACTACCCTGTCTGTCCTGCACCACCCTGTCTGTCCTGCACTACCCTGTCTGTCCTGAACTACCCTGTCAGTCCTGCACTACCCTGTCTGTCCTGAACTACCCTGTCTGTCCTGCACTACCCTGTCTGTCCTGCACTACCCTGTCTGTCCTGCACTACCCTGTCAGTCCTGCACTACCCTGTCTGTCCTGCACTACCCTGTCAGTCCTGCACTACCCTGTCTGTCCTGAACTACCATGTCTGCCCTGCACTACCCTGTCTGTCCTGCACTACCCTGTCTGTCCTGCACTACCCTGTCTGTCCTGCACTACCCTCTCTGCCCTGAACTACCCTGTCTGTCCTGCACTACCCCGTCTGTCCTGCACTACCCTCTCTGCCCTGAACTACCCTGTCTGTCCTGCACTACCCTGTCTGTCCTGCACTACCCTGTCTGTTCTGCACTACCCTGTCTGTCCTGCACTACCCTCTCTGCCCTGAACTACCCTCTCTGCCCTGAACTACCCTGTCAGTCCTGCACTACCCTGTCTGTCCTGCACTACCCTGTCTGTCCTGCACTACCCTGTCAGTCCTGCACTACCCTGTCTGTCCTGAACTACCCTGTCTGTCCTGCACTACCCTGTCTGTCCTGCACTACCCTGTCTGTCCTGCACTACCCTGTCAGTCCTGCACTACCCTGTCTGTCCTGCACTACCCTGTCAGTCCTGCACTACCCTGTCAGTCCTGCACTACCCTGTCTGTCCTGCACTACCCTGTCTGTCCTGAACTACCCTGTCTGTCCTGAACTACCCTGTCTGTCCTGCACTACCCTGTCTGTCCTGATCTACCCTGTCAGTCCTGATCTACCCTGTCTGTCCTGCACTACCCTGTCTGTCCTGCACTACCCTGTCTGTCCTGCACTACCCTGTCTGTCCTGCACTACCCTGTCTGTCCTGCACTACCCTGTCTGTCCTGCACTACCCTGTCAGTCCTGCACTACCCTGTCTGTCCTGCACTACCCTGTCTGTCCTGCACTACCCTGTCAGTCCTGCACTACCCTGTCTGTCCTGCACTACCCTGTCTGTCCTGCACTACCCTGTCAGTCCTGCACTACCCTGTCTGCCCTGAACTACCCTGTCTGTCCTGCACTACCCTGTCTGTCCTGGACTACCCTGTCTGTCCTGCACTACCTTGTCTGTCCTGCACTACCCTGTCTGTCCTGCACCACCCTGTCTGTCCTGCACTACCCTGTCTGTCCTGCACTACCCTGTCTGTCCTGCACTACCCTGTCTGTCCTGCACTACCCTGTCTGTCCTGCACTACCCTGTCTGTCCTGCACTACCCTGTCTGTCCTGCACTACCCTGTCTGTCCTGCACCACCCTGTCAGTCCTGCACTACCCTGTCTGTCCTGCACTACCCTGTCTGCCCTTCACTACTCTGTCTGTCCTGCACTACCCTGTCTGTCCTGCACTACCCTGTCAGTCCTGCACTACCCTGTCTGTCCTGCACTACCCTGTCTGTCCTGCACTACCCTGTCAGTCCTGCACTACCCTGTCTGTCCTGCACTACCCTGTCAGTCCTGCACTACCCTGTCTGCCCTGAACTACCCTGTCTGTCCTGCACTACCCTGTCAGTCCTGCACTACCCTGTCAGTCCTGCACTACCCTGTCAGTCCTGCACTACCCTGTCTGCCCTGAACTACCCTGTCTGTCCTGCACTACCCTGTCTGTCCTGCACTACCCTGTCAGTCCTGCACTACCCTGTCTGTCCTGCACTACCCTGCCTGTTCGGCACTACCCTGTCAGTCCTGCACTACCCTGTCAGTCCTGCACTACCCTGTCTGTCCTGCACTACCCCGTCTGTCCTGCACTACCCTGTCTGTCCTGCACTACCCTGCCTGTTCGGCACTACCCTGTCAGTCCTGCACTACCCTGTCAGTCCTGCACTACCCTGTCAGTCCTGCACTACCCTGTCAGTCCTGCACTACCCTGTCAGTCCTGCACTACCCTGTCTGTCCTGAACTACCCTGTCTGTCCTGCACTACCCTGTCAGTCCTGCACTACCCTGTCTGTCCTGCACTACCCTGTCTGGTCTGCACTACCCTGTCTGTCCTGCACTACCCTGTCTGTCCTGCACTACCCTGTCTGTCCTGCACTACCCTGTCAGTCCTGCACTACCCTGTCTGTCCTGCACTACCCTGTCAGTCCTGCACTACCCTGTCTGTCCTGCACTACCCTGTCAGTCCTGCACCACCCTGTCTGTCCTGCACTACCCTGTCAGTCCTGCACTACCCTGTCTGTCCTGCACTACCCTGTCTGTCCTGCACTACCCTGTCTGTCCTGCACTACCCTGTCTGTCCTGAACTACCCTGTCTGTCCTGAACTACCCTGTCTGTCCTGCACTACCCTGTCAGTCCTGCACTACCCTGTCAGTCCTGCACTACCCTGTCTGTCCTGCACTACCCTGTCTGTCCTGCACTACCCTGTCTGTCCTGCACTACCCTGTCTGTCCTGAACTACCCTGTCTGTCCTGCACTACCCTGTCTGTCCTGAACTACCATGTCTGCCCTGCACCTCTCTCCTCTCCCTGACTGGAGCATCGGGCTGGTAAACCTGCATACACTAACCTCCCTGCTTATCTTGCCTCCTGTGTGAAGGAGCACTGTCTGCCTGTCCTCCTCTGCACTCAACCACCGCCACTGTAGATCACAGAGGTGACAAAGAACGAACGGCTCAAAATATGCACAAACAATACATGCAGGCACACCACAAGCTCACACTCGCATTAACACACACGCACACACACATAGACACACACATGAACATGGGTGCACGCACACACTCTCACACCTAGACACAAAAGATTATTAAACAGGGAAGCCTTTTGAAGCCAGGCTACAGTGTAACATGAAACCTGGGATGTGGGAGTGAAGAGGGTTTTTTGTTTGTCTGCGACGTCCGTCTCTTTTATCTGGGGATGTGAACGCTGTCCCAACTCGATTCACCCCTGTGATACCCACTCTCCACCTGGCTTTGATGTGCCCTACACTCCTCTTTCCTGGGAGGAAGCAGGCATTTACTGTGCTGGAACATTACACTCACAATCCCAATGTAAAAGGTTTATCAAATTCTAGGTCCCAATTATACAAGTTGTAATGATGTCATTGTGAGAGACACTAGTTTCAAAAAGCAGACTTGTGAAATGTGAAAACTGAATTCTGTCCCCAATAATTGAAAATCCCAAGGAAAATGTATAACAGAAATTAGCAGAAATTGTTATTTGTTTATTTGGAACCCCATTAGCTTTTGCAGAAGCAGCAGCTACACTTCCTGGGTTCCACAAAAAAAACACAAAACATGACAACTAACAAAACACTGATACACTGACACACATTTACAAAACAACGATATACAAACAATACAACAACAAATAACACAAATAACTTAAAAAGAATGTGTACTCTAGAGTGTCTCTGTGTGTGTTTATGTGTTTGTGTCCCCTCACAGTGGATTGTTGTTTAATTCATTTTTTAAAGGTCATTTTGCTGTTTTCTTTTAGTATGGGCTATTGCTCTCAAATTCTCTCAAACTGAAAAATAATAATTTAGTGTGAATGTTAATTTAAGATGAGAATAAGCCCAAACTAGAGACATCATAACAGATATGAACTCTTCCTAAGAAAGATTGGACATTCACATATTTGGGATGTGCTGATACTTGACATGAATCTCAGCTGGTTTATGTTCTCATGCAGAAATGAGGCATTCATATCATCAAATATGATTCTATTATTCCGTTTATTGCTGTGGATAGACTGCATTGTTTGAGTGGAATCACACAGCATATTGGCAGTCCAAAAAAAGAAAATAAAGATTCATTATTCTAAAACTTTCAGGTTAACAAACAAACATTTCAGATGAATTGTTCAAATGCATTATTTTACACTATCTTATCACTGCACTGGCCAACCATGGCTGAACAAAATGACTGACATGTATTCTGTCATAAGAAGTTTCATGCCCATTCTAGTGTTCTAGGTCCTAACATTATGATGAAAAGCAACAACCCCTCCCCCCACTAGCTTCACTTCTAAATGTCACCTAACTTTCTTTCTGTCTTTATAATTCAAATTCGTCTTCTTTTTCATGTTTGTGTGAATGCTGTGCTGCCAATTGTTGGCTTATTGGTTTCATGGATGGTAAACTGGCAACAATTTCCTGCGGTCTCCACAGC
>NC_088227.1:32858896-32863896 GCF_036934945.1 Oncorhynchus masou masou | reverse complement strand
GTTGATATTAATGTATAATAAAGTATAATTACAGTTTACCACACATTTCCAATGCATTGTCTTCCTATTACATACTAAGTGGCTGTATTACATTCATTTAGTGTCCGTTGAAAACGACACATCCATCTGTCTTAGGTAGCATGTGGCACTATAACATGAGAACATCAGTGGTCCTTCAGAGTCTAAAGTCATTCTAGACTTATTCAAGTGATAATTTTAATTCAACATTATCTAAGTGTAGTTAACTAATAATTTAACAGGTAAAACTTTTTGTCTAGTTAGTGTTCATGTAATTATGATTCTGAGCATATGTACAGCATAACTTGAATGGGTTAATAAAAGGTTAACCAGTTTCTGCACACCGAGGCCGACCTGTTTCATTGCAAGTATTCATCAAAGTAAAGGATGATATCAGATGATGAATTATCCCTCATTAATACTAAACCGTTATCCAGCCAACCATTCAGTTATTCGCACTCTCTCTCTCTCTCTCTCTCTCTCTCTCTCTCTCTCTCTCTCTCTCTCTCTCTCTCTCTCTCTCTCTCTCTCTCTCTCTCTCTCTCTCTCTCTCTCTCTCTCTCTCACACACACACACACACACACACACACACACACACACACACACACACACACACACACACACACACACACACACATGCAGGTAGGTTTCATGGGAGATACATGTATATGTGCAGTAACCTGTTCACCTCTGTACAGCCCATCTGGTCTGTGTGCCAAACAGATGTTCTGAACCCTGCCTTATAATTATGGATATAAACAGATTGTGCACATGGTTCAACCTGCCACTGTGATGAATGACTGAATGAATACAGCCCAGTTCTGGTGTGAGGGGAGGGGAGGGGAGGGAGGGAGGGAGGGAGGGAGGGAGGGAGGGAGGGAGGGAGGGAGGGAGGGAGGGAGGGAGGGAGGGAGGGAGGGAGGGGGGGGGGGGGAGGGAGAGGGGGGGAGGGAGGGGGAGGGAGGGAGGGAGGGAGGGAGGGAGGGGGGAGGGAGGGGGAGGGAGGGAGGGAGGGAGGGAGGGGGGGGGAGGGAGGGAGGGAGGGAGGAGGGAGGGGGGGGGGGGGGAAGGAGGGAGGGAGGGAGGGTCCATGAATAGGCTACCAGCCGGCATCTGTCCATCTGTAGCACTGGCTTCAGATATGTGTTAGATACCGTACTGTATGCTGAAAAAATCAGACACACAGAAGCAGCTGGGGCACAGTAGATACACAGCTTTTATCAAGTGGACATATGTGTAATTTTCTTTAATATTTTCTGAATATATACAGTACCAGCCAAAAGTCTAGACACACCTACTCATTCCAGGGTTTTTCTTAATTTTTACTATTTTCTACATTGTAGAAAAGTAGTGAAGACATTAAACTATGAAATAACACATGGAATATGTAATAAATGAGATTCTCTGGTCTTATGAAACCAGGAATTAACTCTTGGGACTGAATGCCAAGTGTCACTTCTGGAGGAAACCAGGCGCCATCCCCATGTTGAAGCATGTTTGTGACAGCATCATGCTGTGGGGATGTTTTTTAGCAGCAGGGACTGCGAGACTAGTCAGGATTGAGGGAAAGTCAGGTTTGAGGGAAAGATGAAAGGAGAAAAATACAGAGAGATCCTTGCTGAAAACCTGCTCCTTAGCATGCAGGACCTCAGACGGGGGCTAAGGTTCACCTTCCAACAGGACAATGACCCTAAGCACACAGCCAAGACAATGCAGGAGTGGCTTCGGGAATGTCCTTGAGTGGTCCAGCCAGAGCCTGGACTTGAGTCCGATCTAACATCTCTGGAGACACCTGAAAAAACTGTGCAGCAATGGTCCCCATCCAACTTGAAAGAGCTTGAGAGGATCTGCAGAGAAAAATGGGAGAAACTCCCCAAATACAGGTGTGCCAAGCTTGTAGCATCATACCCAAGAAGACTCAATGCTCCAATCAAAGTACTGAGTAAAGGGTCTGAATACTTATGTAAATGTAATATTTCAGTTTTTTATTTTTAATACATTTGAAAAAAATTACAAAACCAGTTTTTGCTTTGTCATTATGGGGTATTGTGTGTATATTGTTGAGGGAGAAAAACAAATGTAACACAAATGTGGAAAAGGTCAAGTGATCTGAGTAGTTTCTGAATGCACTTTAAATATATACAGTACCAGTCAAAAGATTGGAAACAACTACTCATTCAAGTGTTTTTCTTTATTTTAAAAAAATGTCTCCATTGTAGAATAAGAGTGAAGTTAACAAAACTATAACATAACGCATATGGAATTATGTGGTAACCAAAAAAGTGTGAAACAAATCAAAATATATTTTATATTTGAAATTCTTCAAAGTAGCCAATCTTTGCTGCCTTGATGACAGCTTTACACACTCTTGGCATTCCATCAACCAGCTTCATGAGGAATGCTTTTCCAACAGTCTTGAAGGAGTTCCCACATAAGCTGAGCACTTGTTGGCTGCTATTCCTTCACTCTGCAGTCCAACTCATCCCAAATCATCTCAATTGGGTGTAGGTCGGGTGATTGTGGAGGCCAAGTCATCTGATGCAGCACTCCATCACTTTCCTTCTTGTTCAAATAGCTCTTACCCAGCCTGGAGGTGTGTTAAGTCATTGTCCTGTTGAAAAACAAATGATAGTCCCACTAAGCTTAAAACCTCTTACATCTATGGGGGCGCTATTTCATTTTTGGATGAAAAACGTTCCCGTTTTAAACAAGATATTTTGTCACAAAAAGATGCTCGACTATGCATATAATTGATACCATTCGAAAGAAAACACTCTGACGTGTCCAGAAATACCAAGATATTCTCTGTGCGTGCCCTAGAACGTGAGCTTCAGGCAAAACCAAGATGAGATGGCATCCAGGAAATGACAAGGATTTTTGAGGCTCTGTTTTCCATTGTCTCCTTATATGGCTGTGAATGCGAGAGGAGTGAGTCAACCCTTTCTGTCGTTTCCCCAAGGTGTCTGCAGCATTGTGACGTATTTGTGGGCAGATCATTGGAAGATTGACCATAAGAGACCACATTTACCAGGTGTCCGCCCGGTGTCCTGCGCCAAAATTGGTGCGCAAAAGTCACCTGCCAGTATTTTTCCATGCGATACAGAGAGGAAAGCAAGCTTCCACGAACTGCATATCAATGAAGAGATATGTGAAAAAACACCTTGAGGATTGATTCCAAACAACGTTTGCCATGTTTCGTCGATATTATGTAGTTAATCCGGAAAAAGTTTTACGTTGTAGGTGACTGAATTTTCGGTTCGTTTCGGTAGCCAGACGCAATGTAGAAAACGGAACGATTTCTCCTACACACAGACGCTTTCAGGAAAAACTGCGCATTTGGTATGTAACTGAGAGTCTCCTCATTGAAAACATCAGAAGCTCTTCAAAGGTAAATGATTTTATTTATTTGGTTATCTGGTTTTTGTGAAAATGTTGCGTGCTAAATGCTACTCAAAATGCTATGCTAGCTTTGCATACTCTTACACAAATTAGTCAATTTCTATGGTTCAAAAGCATATTTTGAAAATCTGAGATGACAGTGTTGTTAAGAAAAGGCTAAGCTTGAGAGCAGACGCATTATTTTCATTTTATTTGCGATTTTCAGAAATCGTTAACGTTGCGTTATGCTAATGAGCCTGAGGCTTTAGTCACAAACCCGGATCCGGGATGGGGAGTTTCAAGAAGTTAAACCAGATGGGATGGCGTAGCGCTGCTGAATTCTGTGGTAGCCATGCTGGTTAAGTGTACCTTGAGTTCTAAATAAAGCACAGTGTCACCAGCAAAGCACCCCCACACCATCACACCTCCTCCTCCATGCTTCACGGTGGGAACCACACATGCGAAGATCATCCATTCACCCACACCGCATCTCACAAAGACACGGCGGTTGGAACAGAAAATCTCACATTTGGACTCATCAGACCAAAGGAGAGACTTACACCGTTCTAATGTCCATTGCTCATGTTTCTTAGCCCAATGCAAGTCTCTTCTTATTGGTGTCCATTAGTAGTGGTTTCTCTGCAGCATTTCAACCATGAAGGCCTGATTCATGCAGTCTACTCTGAACAGTTGATGTTGAGATGTGTCTTTTACTTGAACTCTGTGAGGCATTTCTTTGGGCTGCAATTTCTGAGGCTTGTAACTCTAATGAACGTATCCTATGCAGCAGAGGTAACTCTGGGTCTTCCTTCCTGTGGCGGTCCTCATGATTGGAGGTTTCAAAATAGCAACTTCATGGTTTTTGCACCTGCACTTGAAGAAACTTGACCCAACCTGTCATCAAGGCAAATGGTAGCTACTTTGAAGAATCTTAAATATAACATATATTTTGATTTGTTTAACACTTGTTTGGTTACTACATGATTCCATATGTGTTATTTCATAGTTTTGATGTCTTCACTATTATTGACAAAATGTAGAAAATAGTAAACAAAATAAAAAAACAGCCTATATTAGTAGGTGTGTTCAAACTTTTGACTGAAACTGTGTATATATATATATATATTTATACAGTTGAAGTCGGAAGTTTACGTACACTTAGGTTGTAGTCATTAAAACTCGTTTTTCAACCACTCTATATAGTTTTGGCAAGTCGGGAAGGACATCTACTTTGTGCGTGACACAAGTCATTTTTACAACAAATGTTTACAGACAGATTATTTCACTTATAATTCTATGCATCACAATTCCAGTGGGTCAGAAGATAACATACACGAAGTTGACTCTACCTTTAAACAGCTTGGAAAATTCCAGAAAATGATGTCATGGTTTTAGAAGCTTCTGATAGGCTAATTGACATCATTTGAGTCAATTGGAGGTGTACCTGTGGATGTATTTCAAGGCCTACCTTCAAACTCAGTGCCTCTTTGATTGACATCATGGGGAAATCAAAGGAAATCAGCCAAGACCTCATCCTTGGGAGCAATTTCCAAATGCCTGAAGGTACCACATTCATCTGTACAAACAATAGTGTGCAAGTATA
>NC_088227.1:32778896-32853896 GCF_036934945.1 Oncorhynchus masou masou | reverse complement strand
CTTCCCTAATATTCAGAACCAAGGCCTGATCACCACAATCCACAAAAGTGGAGACAAATTTGACCCCAACAGCAGACTCCAACATTTCCTCAGTGAAAACAATGTTCTGAGCAAATGTCAAATTGACTTCCGTATGACAGACAACATATACACCCTGTACATTCTTACTGACAAGAAAACAAAACAAAAGAAAACAAAAGCAAAGGCGATTTGTTGATTTCAACGTTTTTTACACAATTTGCCATGGGGTCTGCTAAACAAATTGAGGGAACGCGGTGTTGGGGGAAAGAACATAACATCCTAAAATCAATGTACACAACAAACAAGTCTGCAGTTTAAATTATTTAAACAGTATACATTGAGGGTTAATCACTAGTACATACACATTAGCCAATTACATTTAAACTCAGTTTTTCAGAATTACTGACATTTAATCCTAGTACCAATTCCCTGTTTTAGGTCAGTGAGGATCACCACTTTATTCTAAGAATGTGAAATGTCAGAATAATAGTAGAGAGAAGGATATATTTCAGCTTTTATTTCTTTCATCACATTCCCAGTTGGTCAGAAGTTTACATACACTCAATTAGTATTTGGTAGCATTGCCTTTAAATTGTTTAACTTGGATCAAACGTTTCGGGTAGCCTTCCACAAGTTTCCCACAATAAGTTGGGTGAATATTGACCCATTGCTCCTGACAGAGCTGGTGTAACTGAGTCAGGTCTGTAGGCCTCCTTGCTCGCACACGCTTTTTCAGTTCTGCCCACAAATTTTCTATGGGATTGAGGTCAGGGCTTTGTGATGGCCACTCCAATTTCTTGCCTTTGTTGTCCTTAAGCCATATTGCCACAACTTTGGAAGTATGGTTGGGGTCATTGTCCATTTGGAAGACCCATTTTTAATTCCTGACTGATGTCTTGAGATGTTGCTTCAATATCTCCCTGTAATTTTCCTGTCTCATGATGCCATCTATTTTGTGAAGTGCACCAGTCCCTTCTGCATCAAAGCTCTCCCACAACATGATGCTGCCACCTACGTGCTTCACGGTTGGGATGGTGTTCTTCGGCTTACAAGCCTCCCCCTTCTTCCTCCAAACATAATGATGGTCATTATGGCCAAACAGTTCCATTTTTGTTTCATCGGACCAGAGGACATTTCTCCAAAAAGTACGTTCTTAGTCCCCATGTGCAGTTGCAAAACGTAGTCTGGCTTTTTTATGGCAGTTTTGGAGCAGTGGTTTCTTCATTGCTGAGCGGCCTTTCAGGTTATGTCGATATAGGACTCGTTTTTACTGTGGATATAGATACTTTTGTACCTGTTTCCTCCAGCATCTTCACAAGGTCCTTTGTTGTTGATCCGGGATTGATTTGCACTTCGCACCAAAGTACATTCACCTCTAGGAGACAGAACGCGTTTCCTTCCTGAGCGGTATGACAGCTGAGTGGTTCCGTGGTGTTTATACTTGCGTACTATTGTTTGTACAGATAAATGTGGTACCTTCAGGCGTTTGGAAATTGCTCTCAAGGATGAACCAGACATGTGGAGGTCTACAATGGTTTTCTGAGGTCTTGGCTGAATTCTTTTGATTTTCCCATGATGTCAAGCGAAGAGGCACTGAGTTTGAAGGTAGGCCTTGAAATACATCCACAGGTACACCTCCAATTGACTCAAATGATGTCAATTAGCATATCAGAAGCTTCTAAAGCCATGACATCATTTTCTGGAATTTTCCAAGCTGTTTAAAGGTAGAGTCAACTTAGTGTATGTACATTTCTGACCCACTGGAATTGTGATACAGTGAATTATAAGTGAAATAATCTGTCAGTAAACATTTGTTGGAAAAATGACTTGTGTCATGCACAAAGTAGATGTCCTAACCGACTTGCCAAAACTATCGTTGTTAACAAGAAATTTGTGGAGTGGTTGAAAAACAAGCTTTAATGACTCCAACCTAAGTATATGTAAACTTCCGACTTCAACTGTATGTGCGTATGTTTATGTATGTGTATATATATATATATATATACACTGCCTTGCGAAAGTATTCCTCCACTGTCACGCCCTGACCTTAGAGAGCTTTTTAGGTCTCTATTTTGGTTTGGTCAGGGTGTGATTTGGGTAAGCATTCTATGTTCATTTTTGTATGTTTTGTATTTCTTTGTTTTGGCCGGGTATGGTTCTCAATCAGGGACAGCTGGCTATTGTTGTCTCTGACTATTGTTGTCTCTATTGTTTATTATCTTTGTTATTTTGTTATAGAGTTTTGACGATAAACCACGAACACTTACCACGCTGCGCTTTGGTCCGATTATTCCTCTTCAGACGACGACATCCGTTACACCCACTTGAATGAGTCGGTGTGTCCAAACTTTTGACTGATACTGTATACATATTTACAAAAAAATATATGGGGGATTGGAAATTATGCAGACAATTCCATTGATGGAAGCTGCAATCCATCTGCAATATTAAAGCTGATCTACCCCCTAAATAAATAAAAATGGAAAAAAGTGGAAACTGAGCTACACATCCTAACCTCCTGCCAAATGTATGACCATATTTGAGACGAATTTGACAACAAATCAAACATTGCAGTGTGAAGTCACAGCAGGAATATTTGTGGCCCGTTGCCATGAGAAAGGTCAACCAGTGGAGCACAAACAACATTGTAAATAAAACCTATATTTGTCTGTTTATTTATTTATTTTACATTTCATACTTGAACTACTTTCTCATTGTTACAACACTGTACACAGCCAATAATATGACATGTGAAATGTCTATATTATTTTAAAACTCGCTAATGTGTCCTATGTTTATTTCCCTTTTGTTTATTGTCTATTCTATTTGCTGTGGTATTGTAAAGATATGTTCCCCAGGCCTTTGAATAGAATGAAATTGAGAAAGAGAGAGAGAGACAGACAAACAGATCTCCTTGTGTGGTTTGGAATCCAATATTCAGTGCCCGAACTTATGAAAAAACACAGGTTTGAAGGAGAGAGATCTTCCTAAGTTTTCTTCAGGAAGACCAGAGTGCACAGGAGAAGTTCAGTGGGTAGAGAAGTTCAGACCTCATGAATCCTGAGCTTAGTCACATCCTGTATGCAGCTCCTCTTTCTCTCTCTATCTGATTGAGTTATTTTTTCCAGCCCAGACAACCGTTCCCTCTTTCTCTCTCTCTCTCTCTCTCTCTCTCTCTCTCTCTCTCTCTCTCTCTCTCTCTCTCTCTCTCTCTCTCTCTCTCTCTCTCTCTCTCTCTCTCTCTCTCTCTCTCTCTCTCTCTATTTCTATTTTTCTCTCTTTCTCTCTTTCTCTCTCTCACACACACACACACACACACACACACACACACACACACACACACACACACACACACACACACACACACACACACACACACACACACACACACACACACACACACACACGCACACACACACACAACCCCAGAAAGCCTTGCAAACTCAAGCCCTCTCAAACCCTCAAATAACATAGCGAACTCCATGACGCTTTCACCACATCTCTCATTCTCTACTCTGCAAATCTCCAGAAAATAATATTTTGTTTTCATTTCTTGTCTGATTCATACCAGGTCTTTGCATTCCATCTACGCTTAGAAGAAAAGGGTTTCAAAAGGGTTCTGCGGATGTCTCCATAGGATAACCCTTTTTTGGTTCCAGGACAAAACCTTTTTTGGTTCCAAGTAGAATCATTTTGGGTTCCACGTAGAACCCTCCATAGAAAGGGTTCTATCTCCAACCAAAAAGGGCTTTTCATACGGTTCTCCTATGGGGAAATCCGAAGAACCCTTTAAGATTCTATAGAAAACCATTTTTTTCTAGGAGTGTATCTATCGCCCTGCTAAATATATTTTATTAAGCTCAACACCACTTTACATACAGAATCATTTTGGTATCTGGTGCAATATGGCCGTCCCGACGGAAAGAGGACTCTGCACCAAAGCCACACACTTTCATTTTTGTTGCGAGGTATGCTGCCTCATCTCGCCTACTGATTTTCAACAGCTTGTCCAGATGATCTAAAAATCACGCAATACAGTTGCTAACATTATGATGGATTACCTCTCGCTGCACAGTGTAGGCAGCTTTCCTCTCTCCCTGATATAAAAAGCACACACACAGTTCTCCAAGAAATGGCATCTCAAAGACAGTACTCCCAGAAATGTGTACTGGGGCATCTTCCTCATTATAAATATGGGAATAGTGGCTGGTGGCTGAAGCTGTGGTTGTGATTGAAGGCCCCTGGAGTGTAATGATGGAGGCCAAGAGCCCCGTGGGGATCGAGTGGATCCTCAGCACTTACGTAGTGCTTGTCTTTCATTTGGCCTTGGGAGAGAGAGAGCGAGAGATGGAGAGGCAGAGCCATACAGCGAGGGAAGAGACTAAACAGCGGGAAATGTTTGCCTTAGTGCACACGTCTGTCCAGCTCGATCTAGGGGTTCCTTCCCCCTGCAGTTATGACAACCCTCTCCCTCCCTTCCCTCCACTCTCTCCTCTCTCCAGGCGGGTTCAGTCCCGGTTCAAAGCAGATTTAATCCTAAGGGGTTCTGTGATCCAGAGGTGCGAGACCTCTCCTGGTTGCTGTTAGTCCTGTTGGGCCTTGTCCTTCTGGAGAGGGTTAAATGCCAGCAGATAGTCTGGGCAGAAAGGCTGAGCATTAATATTTAACAGCCCAATCCAACTCTCATCTCCACTAGCTGTGAAGGTTGAGGTGCGATTTGCAAAACTCAGAAGATATATTGCAGGTATTCCCGGGGTTTAAACAAACTGGGAAGATGGAAGAGCAGCGATACACAGAGAGACCTAAACTAAATGTTAAGTTTTGTATCTGCCCACAGACACCATATAGCATGCACAGGTTATAACCAGAGTTGTTGCCATACAGACACACCCTAAACCTGCTTGGTGGCTATCAGAGTGAATACTTGATGTACCTAATGGCTCCATACCTGTGGTGCAAATGTGTTAATTGTGGATCTAAAAATGTAAGAGAACATGCATTTTTCCAGGCAGGACTTTCTTGTATTGAAATTCATTTTCTAATGGTGGACTGTTATTATTGACATTGGGATACCATCTCTGAAAAACAAAGAATATTGAAACACTTTCTCATTCACTCTCTTGCCTTTTCAAACTAAAGAGACTTCCTTCAAAATATGGCTGTGATGCTCTGCTTTACAACCAATGTACCAGCAGTAACTTAACAATTAAACTCAGAATACTGCACATAGGTACCTTCTTAAACATCGAACTTCAAATCAAATCAAAATCAAGGTGTCACATGGGCCGAATATAACAAGTGTAGACCTTAATGTGAAATGCTTACTTACAAGCCCTTAACTTGTTGAATCTAGGGGTCATTTTTTTATTTTTGGAAAAATAATGTTCCCAAAGTAACAGGCTATTTTTCAGGACCAGAAAATAGAATATGCATATAATTAGACAGCTTAGGATAGAAAACACTCTAAAGTTTCCAAAACTAAAAATATTGTCTGTGAGTATAACAGAACTGATATTGAAGGCAAAAGAATGAGAAAAATCCAATCAGGAACACAGAGAGTCCCTTCCTATGCTTCCCTATTGAGCAGTGAATGGGATATCATCGAGGCTCCTTTTTCTATGGCTTCCTTAATGTGTCTAGTATCACAAGACATAGTTTCAGGCTTTATTTTGTAAAATGAGCCTGAGCGACAACATTGCGTCAGTGTCCACCTGATGGCTCTTTGTGTATTTCTCGCGCAAAAGACAGGTAGCCATTTGTCCACCCGGTCTTACTGAAAAAAACTCTGTCCCGGTTGATATATTATCGAATAGATATTTGAAAAACACCTTGAGGATTGATTATAAACAACATTTGCCATGTTTCTGTCGATATTATGGAGCTAATTTGGAATATTTTTCAGGTTGTCGTGACAGCAACTAATCAAGCTATTTTTGGCTACAAAAATTATTTTTCTGGAAAAAAGGAACATTTGCCATCTAACTGGGAGTCTCGTGAGTGAAAACATCCGAAGCTCATCAAAGGTAAATTATTTAATTTGATTGCTTTTCTGATTTTCATGACCAGACTGCCTGCTGCTAGCTAGGCATAATGCTATGCTAGGCTATCGATAAACTTACACAACTACGACAGGCTGTCTCATCATTGTCGGTGATCAGGCCTACCACTGTTGTTTCATCATCAAACTTAATGATGGTGTTGGAGTCATGTATGGCCATGCAGTTGTGGGTGAACAGGGAGTATAGGATGGGACCAAGTACACACCCCTGAAGGGCCCAGTGTTGATCAGCATGGCAGAGGTGTTGTTGCCTACCCTTACCACCTGGGGCAGCCCATCAGGAAGTCCAGGATCCAGTTGCAGAGGGAGCAGTTTAGTCCCAGGGTCCTTAGCTTAGTGATGAGCTTTGTGGGCCTTATGGTGTTGAACACTGAACTGTAGTTAATGAACAGCATTCAGTGTTCCTTTTGTCCAGGTGGGAAGGGGAAATGTGGAGTGTGATTGAGATTGTGTCATCTGTGGATCTGTCTGTACAGACTCAGTGAGCATAGCCTTGCTATTGAGAAAGGCCACCATAGGCAGACCTGGCTCTCAAAAGAAGACAGGCTATGTGCACACTGTCCAGAAAAAGAGGTGGAAGCTGAGTGGCACTTCCTAACCTCCTGCCCAATGTATGACCATATTAGAGACACATATTTCCCTCAGATTACACAGATCCGCAAAGAATTGGACAACAAACCCGATTTTGATAAATTCTCATATCTACTTGGTGAAATACCACAGTGTGCCATCACAGAAGCAATATTTGTGACCTGTTGCCACAAGAAAAGGGCAACCAGTGAAGAACAAGCACTATTGTAAATACAACCCATTTTTGAATTGTTTTTATTTTCCCTTTTGTACTTATTTCTTTTTAACCATTTGCACATCGTTACTACACTGTATATATTCATAATACGACATTTGTATTGTCTTTATTCTTCTGGAATTTCTGTGAGTGTAATGTTTACTGTTCATTTTTATTGTTTACTTCACTTTTGTATATTATCTACTCCACTTGTTTTGGCACTGTTAACATATGTTCCCCATGCCAATAAAGCCCCTTGAATTGAATTGGCGAGAGAGAGAGAGAGATAGAGAGAGAGAGAGAGAGAGAGAGAGAGAGAGAGAGAGAGAGAGAGAGGCTGTGTTGTGTTAGATTACCCATCAAACCACCCTGCTGGGACCGGAGGATGAGAGCCCAGGGAGCGTCAAGTCAGCTCAACCTTTTACACACACACCACACAGTAGGAGACACACATTGCCATTTTGCACACAGCAGCCCCATTTTCCTCCACATCACACATCCTTAACTGCTGTGGGAGTTCAATGAAAGAAACGAAGCAGCAAAGCCTGAGAGCCAATGGGTGGACTCCGTAGATACATGGCACTTTAGACTGTCATCAAAACAAGATATTATTGTTGAGGCCTAGCTGGTGAGAACACTTCAAAACCAGAAAATAAACCATTCCCTCTGGCTCAAAGAGAAACAGCCTCATAGCCAAAGCCTCTGTCTGTCTGTATTCTCACAGTAACATGTGCATTTCACCCCTGCCACTGATTCAGAATCCTCCAGGTCTGTCTGTCTGTCTGTCTGTCTGTCTGACTGTCTGGCTGGCTGGCTGGCTGGCGGCCTGCTTTTCCGTGTCTCTGACGGTCTCTATGTCTGTGGCCTTTCATGCAAAAGCAATTCCATCTCATCCGGGGGTAATAGGCTGCAGCACCTCCTCGAATTCCACAGAGATTAAGATCACCTTGAATTATTAAAGGGATACTTCAGAAATTTGGAAAGGAAGCCCTTTATCTACTTTCCCAAAATCAGAGGAACTCGTGGATACCGTATTTATGTCTCTGCATCCAATATGAAGGAAGTTAGACATAGTTTCACGAGCCAGTGCACTATTTAGCAACTTTCTTCAAACTGCATGAAGAGAAATAAAAATGTTATCCACAAGTTCATTTGACTCTGGGGAAGTTGATAAAAGGCTTTATTGACAAAATTCTGAAGTATCCCTTTAATATTCGTGTCAGTGAAGGGAGCCAAGGTGGGACTCCATGAGACACCATGAGTCAACTACCCCCCCCCAGTGCCACACACACACACACACACACACACACACACACGCACACAATATATTGTGTGTGTGTGCGTGTATTTGTTTACACATGCAAGCAGGTAACCATGTCTCATTGCATTTATTCTATGTAACCTTAAAGTCTCTGCAGTTTTGGTTCCCATATGGAACAGTTGATCCAAATAATTTAACTACTTCAACACAGCTCGACTTTAGGAATAAATCAACTCAAAATCATATCAAATCAAATCAAATTGATTTATATAGCCCTTCGTACATCAGCTGATATCTCAAAGTGCTGTACAGAAACCAAGCCTAAAACCCCAAACAGCAAGCAATGCAGGTGTAGAAGTACGGTGACAAAGAAAAACTCCCTAGACAGGCCAAAACCTAGGAAGAAACCTAGAGAAGAACCAGGCTATGAGGGGTGGCCAGTCCTCTTCTGGCTGTGCCGGGTGGAGATTATAACAGAACATGGCCAAGATGTTCAAATGTTCATAAATGACCAGGATGGTCAAATAATAATAAACACAGAAGTAGTCGAGGGTGCAGCAAGTCAGCACCTCAGGAGTAAATGTCAGGTTGGCTTTTCATAGCCAATCATTAAGAGTTTCTCTACCACTCCTGCTGTCTCTAGAGAGCAGGTCTGGGACAGGTAGCACGTCCGGAGAACTGGTTAGGGTTCCAATGCTGCAGGCAGAACAGTTGAAATTGGAGCAGCAGCACGGCCAGGTGGACTGGAGACAGCAAGGAGTCATCATGCCAGGTAGTCCTGAGGCATGGTCCTATGGCTCGGGTCCTCTGAGAGAGAGAAAGAAAGAGAGAAAGAAAGAGAGAATTTGAGAGAGCATACTTAAATTCACACAGGACACCGGATAAGACAGGATAAGTACTACAGATATAACAAACTGACCCTAGCCCCTCGACACATAAACTACTGCAGCATAAATACTAGAGGCTGAGACAGGAGGGGTCAGGAGACACTGTGGCCCCATCCGATGATACCCCTGGATAGGGCCAAACAGGAAGGATATAACCCCACCCACTTTGCCAAAGCACAGCCCCCACACCACTAGAGATATATCTTCAACCACCAACTTACCATCCTGAGACAAGGCCGACTATATCCCACAAAGATCTCCGCCATGGCACAACCCAAGGGGTGGCGCCAACCCAGACAGGAAGATCACGTCAGTGACTCAACCCACTCAAGTGACGCACCACTCCTAGGGACGACATGAAAGAGCACCAGTAAGCCAGTGACTCAGCCCCTGTAAAAGGGTTAGAGGCAGAGAATCCCAGTGGAGAGAGGGGAACAGGCCAGGCAGAGACAGCAATGGTGGTTCGTTGCTCCAGAGCCTTTCCGTTCACCATCACACTCCTGGGCCAGACGACAGAGATGAGCCTTCAATAAAAACTTAAATATTGAGACCGAGTCTGACTCTCTCACATACAGTGCCTTGCGAAAGTATTCGGCCCCCTTGAACTTTGCGACATTTTGCCACATTTCAGGCTTCAAACATAAAGATATAAAACTGTATTTTTTTGTGAAGAATCAACAACAAGTGGGACACAATCATGAAGTGGAACGACATTTATTGGATATTTTAAACTTTTTTAACAAAAACTGAAAAATTGGGCGTAACAAAAGCATGGATTTATTTTTCTGCATCATTTTTGGACAGAAAGTTTCTGATTTTTGCAATGTTACGTTGATAGAAAAAAAACTGTCCTTGAAACAGTCTTGATATGTTCGTCAAAAGAGAGATCAGGGTACAGAGTAACGCCGAGGACCTTCACAGTTTTATTTGAAACGACTGTACAACCATCAAGATTAATTGTCAGATTCAACAGAATATCTCTTTGTTTCTTGGGACCGAGAACAAGCATCTCTGTTTTGTCCGAGTTTAAAAGTATAAAGCTTGCAGCCATCCACTTCCTTATGTCTGAAACACAGGCTTCTAACGAGGGCAATTTTGGGGCTTCACCATGTTTCATTGAAATGTACAGCTGTGTGTCATCCACATAGCAGTGAAAGTTAACATTATGTTTTCGAATTACATCCGCAAGAGGTAAAATATATAGTGAAAACAATAGTGGTCCTAAAACGAAACCTTGGGGAACATCAACATTTACATGTGGATAAATGTGGTGAGACTTGGACATATGAAAGAATTTGACGAGTTGCATGAGTGAAATGGGGGGTGAAACAAAAATATTTGAAAAAAAAACAATACCACTTAGCCACTTAGCTGGCTAACTCCATAATCCTGCTTTGTAGTATTCCCCTCTGAGGGTCTGTCTCTGTCTCGGGCTGACTCTAACATCCTGACATCATCAGGAATCAGTGGCTTGTTCTCCTCGGGGATATCACATCAACATGAAAGTCCCTGTTTTATCCCGGTGAGGATACTGTGGCTGTACATCATCTTCATTGTCTAAAATGTTTTATTGTCCTCTGCTTGGCTTGGCTCTGCCCGGTTCAACTTCTATTCTCTCCTCAGGTTAGGGAAAGGAGACAAGAAGAGGTTGACATTTTTTATTATTGAGATGCCCCTTGCATGCGTCTAGCCTCAACCTATGACTTGTCACTCTATCATGCCAGGACATAGATGTCATGAGTCACTGTCCCCTGATAATATCAATCCAGCCTTGGTTTTATGATACCACAGAGTCTCTGTGTCTGCCATGACACATGCCTTGTTAGCAATACAAAGTAGTTGAGGTGTCTAAGACAATGTGCATCTTGACTGTCCTGGACAGAGATGTCAGTGCTGGAGCGTTCAGACGGTGTGTCATAGCAGGGATCACCAACTAGATTCAGCCTCGGCCCAATTTTTTTGTGAGTGGATGGTCGCGGGGCCGGAACATAATTACAAATCATTTGTAGACTGCGAAAACAGGTTTTTAGAATTGTTTGCAAATTTATTGAAAATATGCTGCTGGCATACATCTCAAGGATGATCATTGGAAACAGGATGCAAGTGTGATCAATTTCGAATCTCATAGCAAATGGCCTGAATACTTAGGTAAATAATGTATTTCTGTTAATTTTCAATAAATGTGCAAAGAACTCTAAAACCTGTTTTGGCTTCATTATGGGGCACTGTGTGTGGATTGATGAGGGAAAGGCTGTAGCGTAACAAATTGTGGAAGAAGCCAAGGGGTCTGAATACTGTCCAAGTGCACTGTATATATTTTTTGCTTAGTAAACATGGGGGACCAACAAAAACAACACCTGCTGGACGCCAGTTGGGGAACCCTGGAATATACATTTGCAGTCACTGAATCCTTGAGCTCGCCTGTCAAACATTAATAACAGAGAATGCTGGTGGGAGGTCAAACATGTTTGGTACTTTTCTAATTGTACCATTCCAGCCATTACAATTAGCCCGTCCTCCTATAGCACCTCCCACCAGCCTCCTCTCACTGACAGTCAGATGATCTGACTCTGACCAGAGGTTTGAGGGAAGTTACTACATGGATAAAGGTTGAAATATCAACAGGACCTGATGAGCAGGTCAAATTGTATCTTCATTTTAAGGTAAAAGATTAAGGGCAAAGATTACAGTGATTAAAAGCACATGTTTTGTCAGACATGTCTAGCATGGCCAGATAGAGTGGACTATCTGTCGTTTTTAGCACCATTGAGCTTAATCTGTCTGCCTGAAGTGCTCAGCTCTGTTCTCCTTAAATTGACATTTGCTGAACAGATGCACATTATGGTGGTGGAGGTGGTAATGAATGAAGACAGGATGGTAAAACAGTATGTTCTCACTGCAGGTTAATTGTGCTGATTCTAGCAGAGCGGCCATCTTAGCCCCGGCACCAAGCCCTTAAAGGCGCATTTATTGCAGCTGTATTTTCCAGAACATTAAGTGGTTGCAAATAACGTATATATAACATTTACATAAGTAAATTTGGATTTTGGAAACTTTTACTAAAGCATTTTATAATGATCCAACATCTAATCCCGTCTGAAAGTGCTTTTTGTTTGTTTATTATTATTCATACAACATGTCCAGTTAGTGTAGTGGCTTATGTTTGAATAATTAGTCCCAAAGCATACACACATTACCATTACCATATACTTTCATTTAGTTCATACAACTTATAGAGACTATTTGTTTGTCAAAATGCATTTACACTGTTACACAAAGGGACCTCTCTTGTAGTGTCGTATAAAGGGCAAACTACAGTGATGTATTTCCCTATATCTCAAATCAAATCAAATCCAATTGTATTTGTCACATGCGCCAAATACAACAGGTCTAAGTTGACCTTACAGTGAAATGCTTACTAACAAGCCCTTAACCAACAATGCTTGAAGAAGTTAATAAAAAATTGTAAAAAAAAATGTTAAGTAATAAATAGACAAGTATAAAATAGAAAATAAAAGTAACAAATAATTAAACAGCAGCAGTAAAATAACAAGCAAGGCTATATACAGGGGGTACCGGTACAGAGTCAATGTGCAGGGGCACCGGTTAGTCGAGGTAATTGAGGTAATATGTAGGTGGAATTAAAGTGACTTTGCATAGAGTAGCAGGAGCGTAAAAGAGGGGTCTCTGTAGCCCTTGGATTAGCTGTTGAGGAGTCTTATGGCTTGGGGGTAGAAGCTGTTAAGAAGTCTTTTGGACCTCGACTTGGCGCTCCGGTACCGCTTGTCGTGCAGCAGCAGAGAGAACAGGGTGACTAGGGTGGCTGGAGTCTTTTTTTAGGGCCTTCCTCTAACACCGCCTGATATAGAGGTCCTGGATGGAAGGAAGCCGGCCCCAGACTGTCTTGGTGTGTTTTTGATTATGATAGTTTGTTGGTGATGTGGACACCAAGGAAGTTGAAGCGCTCAACCTGTTCCACTACAGCCCCGTCGAAGACAATGGGGGCATGCTCTACCCTCCTTTTTATGAAGTCCACAATCATCTCCTTTATCTTGATCACATTGAGGGAGAGGTTGTTGTCCTGGCACCACACGACCAGATCTCTAACCTCCTGCATATAGGCTGTCTCATCATTGTCGGTGATCAAGCACTTTTGTGACATCGGCAACTTGATGAGTGAACAGGGAGTACAGAAGGGGTGTCACGGTTTTCTATATGCGAAGGAGAGTCAGACCAAAATGTGGCGTGGCTATTGTGATCCATGTTTAATGCAAATGAAGTAAACACGAATCAAATACAAAAACAATAAACGATACACGAAAACCGAAACAGCCTAATACTGGTGCAAACTGACACACGACAGAAATAAGGACATAAGGACAATCACCCACAAAATCCAACACCAAACAAGCTACCTAAATATGGTTCCCAATCAGAGACAATGACTAACACCTGCCTCTGATTGAGAACCATATCAGGCCAAACACAGAAACAGACAAACTAGACACACAACATAGAATGCCCACTCAGATCACACCCTGACCAAACAAAACATATAAACATACAAAGCAAACTATGGTCAGGATGTGACAAGGGGACTGAGAACGCACCCCTGAGGGGACCCCGTGTTGAGGATCAGAGTGGTGGATGTGTTGTTCCCTACCATTACCACCTGGGGACTGCCCGTCAGGAAGTCCAGGATCCAGTTGCAGAGGGAAGTGTTTAGTCCCAGGGTCCTTCGCTTAGTGGTGAGCTATGGTATTGAATGCTGAGATACAGCCAATGTATAGCATTCTCACATAGGTGTTCCTTTTGTCCAGGAGAGAAAGGGCAGTGTGGAGTGCAATAGCGATTTCATCATCTGTGGACCTGTTGGGGCGGTAATGCTAATTGGAGTGGGTCTAGGGTTTTGTGATAATGGTGTTGATGTGAGCCATGACCAGCCTTTCAAAGCACTTCATGGCTACAGATGTGAGTGCTACTGCTCAGTGGTAATTTAGGAAGGTTACCTTAGTGTTCTTGGGCACAGCGACTATGGTGGTCTGCTTGAAACATGTTCATATTACAGACTCTGTCTAGGATAAGCAGAAAATGTCAGTGAAGACACTTGCCAGTTGGTCAGCACATGCTCGGAGTACACGTCCTGGTAATCCATCAGGCCATGTGGCCTTGTGAATGTTGACCTGTTTAAAAGTCTTACTCACATTGTCTACAGAGAGCGTGATCACAAAGTTGTCCAGAACAGCTGGTGCTCTCATGCATGTTTCAGTGTTACTTACCTCAAAGTGAGCATAGAAGTAATTTAGCTCGTCTTATAATGAGATACTCTACCTCAGGCGAGCAAAACCTCAAGACTTTCTTAGATTTTGTGCACCAGCTGTTGTGGCATCATTTATTTAAAAAATTCAACACAGTTAAACCTCCTGGTTATTTCTCCCGCCTCCCAGAAAAACCATAATGTAAATGCACAGTGATCCTTCTGTGCAATCATCCTAATCCTTCCACACTGATTTCAGACCTGCTCTCTTGTTTGTACATATACAGTAGGTTATGGGGTGGCCAGCGAGGTAAGTAACTGATCTTGAAACAGGTATTGGCAGTGGTGGTCAGTCGACTGAATTTGAAACCGAGGGAAAGCCAAATCAGAAATTAATAAGAAAAGGAAATCAACTACGATGAAGTTTTTCAAGTCCAAATATCCTGAAAAATATGATGAATCAAACCCGGGTCAGAGGAGTGAGAAGCAAACTGATCCTGATGGCGATGCCTTAACTAGCAGCGCTGCTTATTCCACCAGTTCAGCATCACCACCGGCACCTCCACTAGGTTTTTGAACATGCCCAAACCAAGGTCCATTTAGCAGCAGCAAGCGTTTCAGATATGGACGTACCAGCAAACATTTTTGTTGATCTTGTGGAACTGGAGGATTTATCTGCGGGGGGAATTGTTTGTAATCTCTTATCTGCATTAGAGAGTGTACAGTTTAGTTTACTGAGGACTTTCTCTCCATTGTAATTACATGTGATGGTGCATCTGTAAACTACCTGAATTGTCACTCAAGCTCCAAAATCGAGACTGCACAATTATTACTGCACACGAGTGTGTTCAGCACAGTGGCAGAGCAGCCAGGCCGACACACAAAACTTAGCCAGAGAAAGATTCCGTTAGAATTCTTTCCAAGGCATCAAACGGAATGGTGGAAGACCCAGAGTCCTTAATCAGAGGGAGTTTCTCGCGAGCTTGGTGAGGAACATGGACGCTAGAATGTTCTCTCAAGGAGGATGGGCATCCCAGATGGACTTAAAGAGCTGGTGATGGCAGTCAACACCGTCCCCCATCTCCAGTGCAGCATGTGAGAGGGGATTTACTCAAATGAATATGATGTGCACCTCTACCCGTGCTTGTCTGCATACCTCCACCATATCAGGGCTACTCTTTCTGAACCTTGTCGGCCCACCCCTGACCAAATTCAACCCAGTCCCCTATGCGAGGTCATGGATTGCTAAAGGACACAGATGTGTCACAGACACCAGGAGCAAAACACGAAATAGGGAGGTGAAGACGCAGAAGGAAATGGCCTTGTTGTGGGAGGGCTTGGAAAACTAAGGTAGGATCATACATGATTTTTCCTTTACAAATGTATGTACTGTATACGCGCTTCATACTATCACATAGGCAGGAGGCCTATATATTATAATACGTGTTCTACATTTATTTCATGTGAAGTATATTCTGATATCAAATCAAATGATTGTGATATGTTTGTTCTATTGCTACATTTATGTCTTGAAAAAGTATATGAAATTTGAGTCTTGTGCACCCCACAGCTGAGTATGTGGGCATATGCATATGGAGGGTTTCTGCAGTGACGCCTTACAAATGTTGCTGTACATTGATGTCTTGAAAATTAGGCTATAATGAATTCAGACTTGTAAGCACCACAGCTATACTAGAGTGGGCATAGTATATGCTTGAGACCATCGTGAGGCTGACTCGTGACAGTGGCTGTGTGAGAAGCACGCTGGTATCTCTCACATAACTGGAATGAGATTCACTTTCTATGATCTCTCTACCTCTCTGCTCCGAAAGACTCTCATGAGAGCCTGAACTCTCATTTCTCAAGCATTGCACTTAATCATTTATTTAGACTAGGCTGTAGGCCACCGAAATATTTGATCAAATTCCAAACATTGTTTTACTAAAGAGAATGAGAGGTAGGCTTTTGGCACGAGTGCATCGCCATCACCAGTGAGTGGGCTGCAGCATCATTGGGTGAGTCAGTGAAACTGGAAAGCTTTTCAGAACTAGACTTTCCTCCTGATATTGTACAAACTGTCTCCCCACACCTAGGTCTGGGCTACTGACGTTTTCAAGACAAGGTTGTTTTTTATTGATCTCAGATTCTCAGTTTATCACTGTTAAAGTAGCCTGTCATTTCAATCATTTGTATTGTATTACAGTTTTTTTTTCGATTGCTAAACGACAGTGGACACAACTGGAGTCACATGTGCAAAACTCTAACTACAGTCTGCACAGCAGCAGTTCATGTGGACCAAACTCTAGTTCGTTTTTCATTGCTTGAACACAGTTTTCAAAACTCTACACACTTATCCCATGACTTTAACCACAACATGCACAACACTGTGGATTTACAGCACTTTGTTCAAATGCTAACACACTGCTGTCTAAACTGTGAACCACACATTCAAAACGGAATAGATGTCAGCCTTGTGCCTTTCAAACACTGCTGATTGCAATTTCAGCTGAAAGGCTAAGCAGGTGTCTTGTTTTAGACTTGTTAGTGAACACACACACATATTACAGTATATATAGGTAGAGCTCAGAAAGACTCATTTTGGAAATGGAACAAGGAAGATGGGTTCGTGGAGGGAGAAGGGTGGCAGGGAGAGGGCGGATGCGTGGAGGAAGACAAAGAAGACAAAGAGCTGTTATTTCAGATGAAATAAGGGCTACACTTATAGACCATGTCGTGAACCATGGTCTCTCATTGAGAGAGGCAGGGTTGAGGGTGCAACCCAATCTGCAAAGATCGACAGTGGCATCTGTAATGCGAATTTTCCATCATACAAACAGTTGAGAGTTACATCCTTACAGTAAATGAAAACATTACAGGAATCTATTTTGTATTGCAATTCTAGAATATTTACACAGATATATATTACAGTAAGTTTGACTGTAAAATATATTTTTACAACAGGACCCAAAGGCTGCCCCCAACAGGGGGAAGAGGAAAAATATTTTCAGATGCGCAGGAAAATGCTATTGTTGACATGGTTGTTGTCAACAATGCAATAAAACTGCGGGAGATTCAAGATAGAGTGCTGGCTGATAATGATATATTTGAAAATGTTAATTCTGTCAGCACAACAACTATTGCTCGAGTCCTAAAGAAACACCAAGTTACAATGAAACAGTTATACACTGTACCGTTCGAGAGAAACAGTGAACGGGTAAAAGAGCAAAGATACCAATATGTCCAGGTAAGACGTCTGAGGTTACGTACACAGCTATACAAAATATTTACAGTAAAAAAAAACACTAGCATTTCTACAGTAAAACTGTGCACTTACTGTTTTTCAGAGAGTAATGGAGGTGGAAGCACTGGAAAGACCACATTGATTTGTATTTATCGATGAAGCTGGATTTAACCTTGCCAAAACACGGCGCAGAGGAAGGAATGTTATAGGTCAAAGGGCCACTGTGGAGGTTCCAGGCCAAAGGGGGGGAAATATCACCATGTGTGCTGCAATGGCCAATGATGGTTTGCTTCTCAACACACCACTCATTGGCCCATACAACACAGAAAAGCTTATAGCTTTCCTAGAACAGCTCTATGCTCAGCTAGTGCCAGCAGAACAGGGGGAGCCAGTAAGAAACCCCCAAGTTTTTGTCATAGTTTGCGATAACGTTGCTTTTCACCACTCTGCAGCTGTCACAGATTGGTTTGCAGCACATCACCGATTTATGGTTTTGTACCTGCCTGCATATTCACCCTTCCTCAACCTAATAGAGGAGTTTTTCTCTGCCTGGAGGTGGAAAGTGTTTGGTCACCACCCACATGACCAAATGTCTCTTTTGGAAGCCATGCGTGCCGGATGTGAAGACACGAGTCCAGAGGACTGCCAGGGATGGATAAGGCACTCCAGAAGGTTCTTCACCAGGTGCATGGCAAGAGAAAACATTAGATGTGATGTTGAAGAAAACCTGTGGCCTGATGCTAGAGAGAGGCAGGATTAGCCCCTCAATTATTTGTTCGAATTACAGTATGTACTTTTAGTTTCTACCTTTTTGTTCTCATGACTGTAATTCCGTAAATTACTACAGACTATTAAAGCAAACTGCTAATTTTCATTTACCTTAAAGAATTGTTATGTTCTAAAAATTTTAATAAATCATGTGAAAGAATGTCACTCTTTTCTTTGAAGAAAATATTACTTTGTATGAAGTCACTGAAATTGTTCAAACTGTAAAGATGAAAAGTTTGTATTTTCTGTATTGGTGTTTGATGCTAGTGTTTTTACTCTCAGTGTGTTCTGAGTGACAGTGTGTTATCTCAGAGGGTTGTGCATAGTGTTTGGCTGCACTGAGCGTGTTTTGAGCCATGTGTTAAGAGTTGTGTTGCTTGGAAAGAGTTTTGCAGGTGATGTGAACTGTTTAGCTCAGGTGACTGTTGGTAGTGCAGACTGTAGTTAGAGTTTTGCACATGTGACTCCAGTTGTGCCCGCTGTCGTTTAGCAATCGAAAAAAACTGTAACAAAGATTCTGCCAAAGTCTCCCGTCATGTAAAATTATGTAGAATTGCTTGAAAGGCATTTATAAAAGGCCAACATTTTCCTGGATATTATGCTACTAAAAATGTACCTATGTGTGTCTCTACTCTACCTCTCTATGCCATGTGTGATGTGATGATATGATTGCAATGCTTTATTATAAAGGAGACACTTACAGAGACTTACATAGACACTTGCATATATTTTTATCATGCATTCCGGAACCTCAGGACTCCCCAGGGTTACCCCTCTTGTGCTCACTGTTTGATTGCAATGCTTTATTATAAAGGAGTATTTTTATCATGCATTCTGGAACCTCAGGACTCCCCAGGTCAACCCCTCTTGTGCTCACTGTTTGATTGCAATTTCTTTATTATAAAGGAGTATTTTTATCATGCATTCCGGGACCTCAGGACTCCCCAGGTCAACCCCTCTTGTGCTCACTGTTTGATTGCAATGCTTTATTATAAAGGAGTATTTGTATCATGCATTCTGGAACCTCAGGACTCCCCAGGTCAACCCCTCTTGTGCTCACTGTTTGATCCGGCTCACCCTGTTTTACAAACTAAGCGCTGGTCTTACCAGTTGTGAAAAGCTAGCTATTCTCTGGTACAACCGGGGATACTTCAGGCTGAGGAGTAAATTTTTATTTATTTATTTGTGTGTGTGTGTGTGTGTGTGTGTGTGTGTGTGTGTGTGTGTGTGTGTGTGTGTGTGTGTGTGTGTGTGTGTGTGTGTGTGTGTGTGTGTGTGTGTGTGTGTGTGTGTGTGTGTGTGTCACACTCCGGGTCAGACTCCGGAGACGGGCACATTGTGCACCACTCCCGTGCATTCTTCTCGCCAATGTCCAGTCTCTTGACAACAAGGTTGATGAGATCCGAGCAAGGGTAGCATTCCAGAGGGACATCAGAGACTGTAACGTTCTTTGCTTCACGGAAACATGGCTCACTGGAGAGAAGCTATCGGAGGCGGTGTGGGTTTCTGGTAAGAAGAGGGGCGGGGGCGTATGCCTTATGGCTAACGAGACGTGGTGTGATCACAGAAACATACAGGAACTCAAATCCTTCTGTTCACCTGATTTAGAATTCCTCACAATCAAATGTAGACCGCATTATCTACCAAGAGAATTCTCTTCGATTATAATCACAGCCGTATATATTCCCCCCAAGCAGACACATCGATGGCTCTGAACAAACTTTATTTGACTCTTTGCAAACTGGAATCCATACATCCTGAGGCTGCATTCATTGTAGCTGGGGATTTTAACAAGGCTAATCTGAAAACAAGACTCCCTAAATTGTATCAGCATATCGATTGCGCAATCAGGGCTGGCAAAACCTTGGATCATTGTTATTCTAACTTCCGCGACGCATATAAGGCCCTGCCCCGCCCTCCTTTCGGAAAAGCTGACCACGACTCCATTTTGCTGATCCCTGCCTACAGACAGAAACTAAAACAAGAAGCTCCCACGCTGAGGTCTGTCCAACGCTGGTCCGACCAAGCTGATTCCACACTCCAAGACTGCTTCCATCACGTGGACTGGGATATGTTTCGTATTGCGTCAGACAGCAACATTGACGAATACGCTGATTCGGTGTGCGAGTTCATTAGAACGTGCGTTGAAGATGTCATTCCCATAGCAATGATTAAAACATTCCCTAACCAGAAACCGTGGATTGATGGCAGCATTCGTGTGAAACTGAAAGCGCGAACCACTACTTTTAATCAGAGCAAGGTGACTGGTAACATGACCGAATACAAACAGTGCAGCTATTCCCTCCGCAAGGCTATCAAACAAGCTAAGCGTCAGTATAGAGACAAAGTAGAATCTCAATTCAATGGCTCAGACACAAGAGGTATGTGGCAGGGTCTACAGTCAATCACGGACTACAAGAAGAAAACCAGCCCAGTCACGGACCAGGATGTCTTGCTCCCAGGCAGACTAAATAACTTTTTTGCCCGCTTTGAGGACAATACAGTGCCACTGACACGGCCTGCAACGAAAACATGCGGTCGCTCCTTCACTGCAGCCGAGGTGAGTAGTAAAACATTTAAACGTGTTAACCCTCGCAAGGCTGCAGGCCCAGACGGCATCCCCAGCCGCGCCCTCAGAGCATGCGCAGACCAGCTGGCTGGTGTGTTTACGGACATATTCAATCAATCCCTATACCAGTCTGCTGTTCCCACATGCTTCAAGAGGGCCACCATTGTTCCTGTTCCCAAGAAAGCTAAGGTACCTGAGCTAAACGACTACTACTACTCACTTCCGTCATCATGAAGTGCTTTCAGAGACTAGTCAAGGACCATATCACCTCCACCCTACCAGACACCCTAGACCCACTGCAATTTGCTTACCGCCCAAATAGGTCCACAGACGATGCAATCTCAACCACACTGCACACTGCCCTAACCCATCTGGACAAGAGGAATACCTATGTGAGAATGCTGTTCATCAACTACAGCTCGGCATTTAACACCATAGTACCCTCCAAGCTCGTCATCAAGCTCGAGACCCTGGGTCTCGACCCCGCCCTGTGCAACTGGGTACTGGACTTCCTGACGGGCCGCCCCCAGGTGGTGAGGGTAGGCAACAACATCTCCACCCCGCTGATCCACAACACTGGGGCCCCACAAGGGTGTGTTCTGAGCCCTTTCCTGTACTCCCTGTTCACCCACGACTGCGCGGCCACGCACGCCTCCAACTCAATCATCAAGTTTGCGGACGATACAAAGGTGGTAGGCTTGATTACCAACAACGACGAGACGGCCTACAGGGAGGAGGTGAGGGCCCTCGGAGTGTGGTGTCAGGAAAATAACCTCACTCTCAACGTCAACAAAACTAAGGAGATGATTGTGGACTTCAGGAAACAGCAGAGGGAACACCCCCCTATCCACATCGATGGAACAGTAGTGGAGAGGGTAGTAAGTTTTAAGTTCCTCGGCATACACATCACAGACAAACTGAATTGGTCCACTCACACAGACAGCATTGTGAAGAAGGCGCAGCAGCGCCTCTTAAACCTCAGGAGGCTGAAGAAATTCGGCTTGTCACCAAAAGCACTCACAAACTTCTACAGATGCACAATCGAGAGCATCCTGGCGGGCTTTATCACCGCCTGGTACGGCAACTGCTCCGTCCACAACCGTAAGGCTCTCCAGAGGGTAGTGAGGTCTGCACAACGCATCACCGGGGGCAAACTACCTGCCCTCCAGGACACCTACACCACCCGATGTTACAGGAAGGCCATAAAGATCATCAAGGACAACAACCACCCGAGCCACTGCCTGTTCACCCCGCTCTCATCCAGAAGGCGAGGTCAGTACAGGTGCGTCAAAGCTGAGATCGAGAGACTGAAAAACAGCTTTTATCTCAAGGCCATCAGACTGTTAACCTCTTGAATCTCCCCATCCCGGATCCGGGATCGTGACTAAAGCCTCAGGCTCATTAGCATAACGCAACGTTAACGATTTCTGAAAATCGCAAATAAAATGAAAATAATGCGCCTGCTCTCAAGCTTAGCCTTTTCTTAACAACACTGTCATCTCAGATTTTCAAAATATGCTTTTGAACCATAGCAATTCACTAATTTGTGTAAGAGTATGCTAAGCTAGCTTAGCATTTTGAGTAGCATTTAGCACGCAACATTTTCACAAAAACCAGATAACCAAATAAATAAAATCATTTACCTTTGAAGAGCTTCGGATGTTTTCAATGAGGAGACTCTCAGTTACATACCAAATGCGCAGTTTTTCCTGAAAGCGTCTGTGTGTAGGAGAAATCGCTCCGTTTTGTACATCACATTTGGCTACCGAAACGAACCGAAAATTCAGTCACCTACAACGTCAAACTTTTTCCGAATTAACTCCATAATATCGACCGAAACATGGCAAACGTTGTTTGGAATCAATCCTCAAGGTGTTTTTTCACATATCTCTTCATTGATATATCGTTCGTGGAAGCCTGCATTCTTCTCTGAATTCTGTGGAAAAATACTTGCAGCTGACTTTTGCGCACCAATTTCGGCGCAGGACACAGGGCGGACACCTGGTAAATGTGGTCTCTTATGGTCAATCTTCCAATGATATGCCTACAAATACGTCACAATGCTGCAGACACCTTGGGGAAACGACAGAAAGGGCAGACTTACTCCTCTCGCATTCACAGCCATATAAGGAGACAATGGAAAACAGAGCCTCAAAAATCCTGCTAATTTCCTGGATGCCGTCTCATCTTGGTTTTGCCTGAAGCTCACGTTCTAGGGCACGCACAGAAAATATCTTTGCAGTTCTGGACACGTCAGAGTGTTTTCTTTCGAAAGCTATCAATTATATGCATAGTCGAGCATCTTTTTGTGACAAAATATCTTGTTTAAAACGGGAACGTTTTTCATCCAAAAATGAAATTGCGCCCCTAGAGTTTCAACAGGTTAAACAGCAACCACTAACATTGAGTGGCTGCTGCCAACACATTGACTCAACTCCAGCCACTTTAATAATGGGAATTGATGGGAAATGATGTAAAATATATCACTATCCACTTTAAACAATGCTACCTAATATAATGTTTACATACCCTACATTATTCATTCTCATATGTATACGTATATACTGTACTCTATATTATCTACTGCATCCTTATGTAATACATTTATCACTAGCCACTTTAACTATGCCACTTTGTTTACATACTCATCTCATATGTATATACTGTACTCAATACCATCTACTGTATCTTGCCTATGCTGCTCTGTACCATCACTCATTCATACATCTTTATGTACATATTCTTTATCCCCTTACACTGTGTATAAGAAATGAGTTTTGGAATTGTTAGTTAGATTACTTGTTGGTTATTACTGCATTGTCGGAACTAGAAGCACAAGCATTTCGCTACACTCGCATTTACATCTGCTAACCATATGTATGTGACAAATACACATTTGATTTGATTTGATTTGACATCTGACATTGGTCTGAAAAAGCCCACAAAAATGTTACCAAGCTGTAGATTCCCATGGAGGAATTTAGTCATGACAGAAACCCGCACAACCAAGCTACTAAAGAGATCTCTCAAATGTATTGTCAATACCTTTAATCTTCCATTTTTTCCTATTTCCTCTGTACGCCAAGTAGATGCAGTACTTACATTTACATTTACTTGACAGTTCCCAATATACCAGCCTGATCACTAGAAATAGACAGAAGTTTCAGACATTTGAAAAGGTCCTAAGAACATCAATACTCCTTGAAGCCCCCCCAATTTAAAAAATAATAATTGCCCGCCCCTGGGCACAAAGTCATCATGCTCGGAGGCAGAGCACGCTGTTTAGACCACTGCACCATACACCATGAGCTATGAGAATATTTGATGACAGTTGATGAAAACAGCGCGTTGTTTTTAATGGTTTTGTTTGAAGGTTTCCCTAAACCATAGCCCTAACAAAACCACTCAGAGTTAAGGGTTGTTTCTGTTTTAACACTGTAACCATGCAGAATGAATGCGTTATTAAAAATAGACGTTCACCATAATACGTCAAATTTTCTTAGGGAAACTATGAGATCTTGTTGGTACTTTAAAAGATTATGGTTGAGATTATTTTTCTTTAGCTGAAAGCACTTAAACACTTTGGATTCGGAGACACACACACACACACACACACACACACACACACATACACACACCATTTACCATGGTAAAACAATACATTATATAATAATCATATTTGAAGTATATTGCTCTTGTCATTATCATAGAAGTGTAAATAGTGAAATTGTCATTGAGCTGTCATGGTACTATTTTGATGAGAATATCATACTAGAGGCAGGTATACAGTGTGGTTGTTTACACAGAGCCTTCCTTCTCTCTCCTCCATCTCCATTCCTTACATTCACTTAATGTACAGGATGTAAACTCCATAACTCTCCTCTGAACTATACATTTACAATCCCTCTCCTAACATAGAATTCTATAAACCCTTCATTCCAATAGCTGCACTCTTCTCCTGGAGGGTAACACGGTCATGGTCAATGCTCCTTCATTCCAACACTGTCTGTGTGTCTGTGCCTGTGTGTGTGCCTGTGTGTGTGTCTGTGTGTGTGTGTCTGTGTCTGTGTGTGTGTGTCTGTGTATGTGTCTGTGTGTGTCTGTGTCTGTCTGTGTCTGTGTCTGTGTCTGTGTCTGTGTCTGTGTCTGTGTCTGTGTCTGTGTCTGTGTCTGTGTGTGTGTGTATCTGTGTCTGTGTGTGTGTGTCGCTGCCAGTTGAAAAGCTAGCTATTCTCTGGTGCAAATGGGGATACTTCAGGCTGAGGAGTAAGTTTCACACATCCTCATGCGCTGTGTGTGTGAGTCTGTGTGTGACCATGGTCATGAGGATGGCCACACTGGGTGCATGGTTTGATTATGTTGATTCTATTGCATTTTCGAAGTCACAACTTAAAGGCCCACTACTGAATTAAAAAAAAACACTAAAAGGTAGCCCTGTCACTTGATTTATCATTTAGCTAAGGGATGGATGGGTGCTGTAGAACTGAATGAGCAAGGTGAATGAAACCATGGAAACACATCATATATGTATAGATTAGATCTAATAGAACCTGAGAAAGTCTATGTTCTTACCTCAATATGAGATAGATAACCAGAAAGATTCATAGAATGTGTATAAATATGATCTTCATACATGTTATATAGCAACAGTAAGTTACTGTATGTATGAGCGCCATGTTGTTACTCAATGCATGACTAACAAGTATGACATCAATTTTAGATGAGAAAGATAGTTCACCCACATCTTGGCGGATAAACTTGAGAGCAGTTGAAAAAGTAAACGTCCTAAATTCAGACCACAGCACACCTGGAGTCGTATGTATGACGCACGATGTGATGCAGAATTGAGGTCCTGATAAGGTCATACGCTCTACGTGATGATGTCATAAAACATGTCACTGGGGACTGTTATCTGTTCCCAGACAGTTCCTGTCTCTGTTGCCCTTTCCTCTCTCTCTCGCTCTCTCTCTCTCTCTATCTCTCTCTCTCTCTCTCTTTCCCTCTCTCTCTCTCTCTCTCTCTCTCCCTCTCTCTCTCTCTCTCTCTCTCTCTCTCTCTCTGTCTCACTATCTCTCTCTCCCCTCTGGCCCCCCTCCTCTCTCTCTCTCTCTCTGTCAGTCCGTCTTTCTCTATCTATCTATCCCCCTCTCTCTCTCACTCTCTTTTGCTCTCCCTCCCTCCCTCTCTTTCTCCTAATCTGCCCCTATCTCTCTCTCTATCTCTCTCTAAAATGTCCCTCTCTCTCTTTCTCTCCCCTCTCTCCCTCAACTCTGTCTCTCTCTCTCTCTCTCTCTCTCTGTCTCTCTCTCCATCTCTTTCTCTCTCTTTCTCTCCCTCTCTTTCTCCCTCTTTCTCCCCCTCTCCCTCTCTCTCACCCTCTCTCCCCTTTCTGCCCCCTTTCTCTCTCCCTCTCTCTCTCCCTCTCGTTCTCCTTCTCACTCCCACTCTCTTCCACCTCTCTCTCTTTCTCCCTCTCTCCATCCCTTCCTCTCTGTCTCCCCCTTTACCCCTCTCTCTGTGTATTTCTTTCTCCCCCCCCCCTCCCCCTCTCTCCCCTCTCCCCCCCCTCTCTCCCCCTCTCTGTCTGCTTTCCCTGTCTGTCTGAATGTGTGTCTGAATATCGGTCTGTCTGTCTGTCTGTCTGTCTGTCTGTCTGTCTGTCTGTCTGTCTGTCTGTCTGTCTGTCTGTCTGTCTGTCTGTCTGTCTGTCAAAGGCTTTATTGGCATGACAAACATATGTTAACAGTGCCAAAGCAAGTGAGGTAGATAATATAAAAAAGTGAAATAAATAATAAAAATGAACACTAAACATTTAACATACAGACGTTTCAAAAGAATAAAGACATTACAAATGTCATATTATTTATATATACAGTGTTGTAGTGATTTACAAATGGTTAAAGTACAAAAGGGAAAATAAATAAGCATAAATATGGGTTGTATTTCCAATGGTGTTTGTTCTTCACTGGTTGACCTTTTCTTGTGGCAACAGGTCACAAATCTTGCTGCGGTGATGTCACACTATGGTATTTCACCCAGTAGATATGGGAGTTTATCAAAATCGGGTTTGATTTCGAATTCTTTGTGGATCTGTGTAATCTGAGGGAAACATGTGTCTCTAATATGGTCAAACATTGGGCAGGAGGTTAGGAAGTGCAGCTCAGTTTCCACCTCATTTTGTGGGCAGCGAGCACATAGCCTGTCTTCTCTTGAGAGCCAGGTCTGCCTACGGTGGCCTTTCTCAATAGCAAGGCATGCTCACTGAGTCTGTACATAGACAAAGCTTTCCTTAATTTTGGGTCAGTCACAGTGGTCAGGTATTCTGCCACTGTGTACTCTCTGTTTAGGGCCAAATAGCATTCTAGTTTGCACTGTTTGTTTGTTAATTGTTTCCAATGTGTCAAGTAATTATCTTTTTTGTTTTCTCATGATTTGGTTGGGTCTAATTGTGTTTCTGTCCTGCGGCTCTGTGGGGTGTGTTTGTGTTTGTGAACAGAGCCCCAGGACTAGCTTGCTTAGGGGACTCTTCTCCAGGTTCATCACTCTGTGGGTGATGGCTTTGTTATGGAAGGTTTGGGAATCACTTCCTTTTAGGTGGTTGTAGAATTTAATTAAATTTTCTGGATTTTGTTCATTAGCGGGAATCGGCCTAATTCTGCGGTGCATTCATTATTTGGTGTTCTACGTTCTTTCTCTCTCGCTAGCTGTCTGGTGTCACACGCCCTGTTTTGTGCAGTCCGGGATGTATCACACTATAAGTGGCCTTTTAGCGTGATATACGATCAGCAACATATCATTAAGAGCTCCTCATCTATAATTCACCTGCAGGGAGTCCGCTAAGAATAGTAGCTGTTTTCTATGTCTAGCTAGCATACAAACACACACAAACACACAAACACACAAACACACACACACGCACGCGCACGCACGCTCGCACGCACACACACACACACACACACACACACACACACACACACACACACAGAGACACACACAGACACACACACAGACAATAGGTACACCCTAAGGTAGAACCATTACCTTTGGGTGGTGCGGTGTAGCCTGCATATCTGTTCTCTTTCTTCATCATATTGTAATGGCTGTAGGTCATGTTTCCCTGTCTGTTTAAATGGAAGAGAGGAAGGGTGTCCTGTTGAAACTCGTCCTGTTGAGCTTTTCTATTGTGTGCATTTTCTGACTTGTCACTCAGGAAATAAACAGTTAGTCTGAAGGGACATATTTAGCTTTGGTACCTTGTCACATTGTTTTGTCCTTTGCATTCTCCAGCCAACAGTGTTATCTCTTCTCCAGCCAACAGTGTTATCTCTTCTCCAGCCAACAGTGTTATCTCTTCTCCAGCCAACAGTGTTAACTCCTCTCCAGCCAACAGTGTTAACTCCTCTCCAGCCAACAGTGTTATCTCTTCTCCAGCCAACAGTGTTATCTCTTCTCCAGCCAACAGTGTTAACTCTTCTCCAGCCAACAGTGTTAACTCTTCTCCAGCCAACAGTGTTAACTCCTCTCCAGCCAACAGTGTTATCTCTTCTCCAGCCAACAGTGTTAACTCCTCTCCAGCCAACAGTGTTAACTCCTCTCCAGCCAACAGTGTTAACTCCTCTCCAGCCAACAGTGTTATCTCTTCTCCAGCCAACAGTGTTAACTCCTCTCCAGCCAACAGTGTTAACTCCTCTCCAGCCAACAGTGTTAACTCCTCTCCAGCCAACAGTGTTAACTCCTCTCCAGCCAACAGTGTTAACTCCTCTCCAGCCAACAGTGTTAACTCTTCTCCAGCCAACAGTGTTATCTCTTCTCCAGCCAACAGTGTTAACTCTTCTCCAGCCAACAGTGTTAACTCCTCTCCAGCCAACAGTGTTAACTCCTCTCCAGCCAACAGTGTTAACTCCTCTCCAGCCAACAGTGTTAACTCCTCTCCAGCCAACAGTGTTAACTCCTCTCCAGCCAACAGTGTTAACTCTTCTCCAGCCAACAGTGTTAACTCCTCTCCAGCCAACAGTGTTAACTCTTCTCCAGCCAACAGTGTTATCTCTTCTCCAGCCAACAGTGTTAACTCCTCTCCAGCCAACAGTGTTAACTCTTCTCCAGCCAACAGTGTTATCTCTTCTCCAGCCAACAGTGTTATCTCCTCTCCAGCCAACAGTGTTATCTCTTCTCCAGCCAACAGTGTTATCTCTTCTCCAGCCAACAGTGTTATCTCCTGTCCACATATTTCACGGGATGTGACTGTCAGCAAAAATGTTTCTACAGTACCTAGTAGTGTGTATGAATCACAAACACACACATACACACACACACACACACACACAGCCAGACCCCTAGGCCGTACTGTTTTAGTCCACTCAAACAGACCAGCAGGGCGATCTTCATTAATGTGTTTGGATGCGATGTCATTATAAACATGACACGTCCTTCATTATTAAGTCCAAGGGCTTTTCGACAGGCAGTGGTAGAAAAAAAAGAGTGGACATTGACAGTGTCTTTTTCAGAGCCGTGGAAAAGGGAGGAGGACCTTGAGCAGCCAACTATTTTTACAAAGCTGAGATGTCCGACGGCTGACCTCTAATGAGAAGCTGCAGCATCTCATCTAAGTGTTGTAACATCCTTCATTTGGCCGAGGAAAAAACATAGTGGAATGACCGGACTGAGTCCTCTCTGTCATCGTTCTGAAATGCCTGAATTACCGCAGCGTGGTCTGCTCATTAACCACACTAAATTATAAAACCAATTACATGGCAAGTTGTCACATTCCAACAGCCCGGGGTCAAAGTGTCAGATTGTTTGAATGCAGATTAGAGAGAGAGCGCGAGAGAGAGAGAGAGAGAGCCAGAGAGAGAGAGAGAGTGAGAGAGAGAGAGCGAGAGAGAGAGCCAGAGAGAGAGCGAGAGCGAGAGAGAGAGAGAGCGAGAGAGAGAGAGAGAGAGAGAGAGAGAGAGAGAGAGAGAGAGAGAGAGAGAGAGAGAGATGCTTGTCCTGAAAATAGACAATAAAATAGTAAAATAGGGAATGAAATAAAGTGCTTAATTAATACCGGGGACATAATGTGACAGTAATGCATTTTGTTCTGGGCTGAAAGCCCAACCACAATTATCTAAGAGTTGGACTTGATTCACTTCTCTTTCTGTCTCTCTCTCTCACTCCATGCCATGCATTAACAGGTTTTAATGCAGCTCACTTCAACACCAGGGTTAAGGCCAGCTTCCCTCATTGAGAGGGAGAGAGAGAGAGAGAGAGAGACAGAGAGAGAGAGAGAGAGAGAGAGAGAGAGAGAGAGAAAGAGACCCCTGTTGCCATACGAAAAGGGAAACGAGTGGAGCACAAACACCATTTATCTTATTATTATTTGATGTGTTTACTTAGATTGTATTGTCAGTTTCACACAGCAGGTAATGAACCGTGATAAACATCAATACAGATGTTGCACATTTTACTATCGTGGAACACTTTGTATGAGTAGCATACCAGAAGCTAGAAATAGTATTAAATGCAATCTCTGTCAAGTAAGTTAGAGCAAAGTATACACTGCTAATAATGCCAAGAGTGTGCAAAACTGTCATCAAGGCAAAACATATTTTGATTTGTTGAACACTTTTTTTTGTTAATACATGATTCCATATGTGTTATTTTATAGTGTTGATGTAGTGTTGATGTATTATTCTACAAAACCCTTGAATGAGTAGGTGTGTACCAAGAGCTGAAGAGCTTGGGTGCCAGTCTGTTGGTGTTATCATGCCAACTCCTTCACTCATTGTCATGCCAATTCTACAAGGAGTTGGTAAGAGAGTAGAAACAGACTGGCACTCAGGACAGAAGAACCTTGCACCAGGAGCACTGTACTTATCTGTACTAAGGAGGTCTGTTCTGCAGTGTCCAGGCCAGGGCTTACTGTAGCTGGAATTTACCTTCCAGAAATCACGGCCTCTCTTCTCTGCAGGCTGTCCTTCTTTGATTAATACCACTATAAGGCCAAAGCCCTCTGGGCAACAAGAAACACCATAAATCCAAGACCCATTTTATCATTCGCTTAGTAGCTCCGGAAATACAATTAGCTGCATCTGACTCTTTGTGCATAAAACTGTACATGACCTAATTTTACAACAGGCGATAAATGTAATTCAAATCAAAAGTCCCCTTTGCCGAGGTTATGTACAAACTGTTTGTTTCCCAAGCCATGTTTCCCGTCGTCACTGTGATACCATAGTTAAACTGTTATTGCTTACACGTTATTCAGGCAATGTGCTTTGTAATAAGCACATAAAGGGCTCATGCAAGTGTTCTATTTACCAAGCTACACATGCCAAAGGTCCATCACTTTCAAAACAGTGATCACCCAGGCCCTTTGTATATATATCTTAATATATTTGTGTAATATATGTATATATATAGTCTAAGAGCGGAGGGTTTCAGTATGGGATGGATCACTGGTTGTATATACTGTATAGATGAATATATTCATGTAATATATGTATATATGTAGTCTAAGAGCGGAGGGTTTCAGGATGGGATGGATGGCTGTGGTGACAGCAGAAAAAGCAGTGACTATTCTTAACGCCATAAAACTTCTTACGATACTTTATCATTTCTGACTCTTCTGTATAACTAAAGCTGGCACCGCCTGCCTGCCTCTTGTACCAGTACATTGCTTTTTCTCTCACCCTCTCTTTATTTCATTACAACAGGGTCATACAGGGGAGAAACAGTAGGAAAAAGACAGGGGCAAAAGAAAGGACGTGCAGTCGGCCTACATTTCTCTTCAGTGTCTGTATGTTTTCACAGAGCCCCTGGTATCCACTCAGCCCTGTCTGCTCCCATCTGAATCCTCATCTTCAGACACACCCGCCATGTGCTTCTGATTAGAGAGGAGCACACATTCCTGCGTTTCTGATTCGCTCCCACGTCTTCTGGACACCCTGATTGGCTCCCAGGAGGTCACATGTGCTCCTTGTGAATGACTTCTCTGAGGCTGCATATCCCAGAATCTGTGGGATACCCCCCCCGCCCCCGCCCCTTTCGTCCGCCTGTCTGTCCCTGTGATGATGAGGCCTCCCTCCTTCTTGTCCACCCTTCCATCCCTCCGTCCGTCCGTCCGTCAGAACAGCTCCATTGTTAACAGATGGTAATGTAATAACCTGACCCCTGACCTCTTTGTAGCTGATCTGTAACCTCTTCCCCACTAGATGATATGTTAAGTGTGTCTTGGACAACATGTCAACAAACACACAGGAAGCCAATAAGCAGCGGGTGTTGCGGTTCTTTAACCCCGCCGGGCACAAGCCATTAATCAATGCGAAGGCGGAGAAGATGAGGTGTTTGCTGGTGGTCCATTGAAAATGGCTGCTTTCTGCTCATGGTGCTGTGCACTGTGGATAGGTGCCTCACTGTCTTTCCCTTCCCTGCCGCTCTGTCCAGATGCTGCATGGTTTGTATGTATCTACCCTGGAATAGAATGGAGACTGTGTGCCTCAGATGGGAGGAAGCTTAAGTCGGTGAAAAGATAATCCTACATGAGTTTAAGTGGCGGTACATCAGTCGGTAGTGAATGAATTGGAGTAGTAGTTGATGAATTAAATGGTGTACTTCTTCCAAGATATTGTAATGTTATGTAACACTTTGTTTTGAAAAACTGTAATAATAACTAATAACAAATGTGAACACATGGAATGATATCTTACATTTTAGAAAGAATAAGTGAACATATCTACCTCAAATGCTCCAGTATCTCATCACATTGTACATGTGGTATTGACACTGACCCTGTATATACCATCCTCTCTGATTTCTTATTCTTCATGTTATTCATTTAAAAACAATGTATTAGTTGTACTATATTGAATATTGAATCCATTGTGTAGAGCTTGCAGGTTAATCATATCCCTGTACCTGTGCATGTGACAATAAACCTATTCATTCAACTTTAAAATAACTAGCTATTATCTCTAACTCTAAACTGTTATTTACTTCTGTGTAATGTTTGCTGAGATGACTCAAACTGCTGAATATAATAAAACACTGTTACCAAGATAATAATAACAAATACCCAAGAGTTTAATGACAAACAAATACACTGTTGTGTCGTGTATTTACATTACATTACATTATTTACTTGATAATGCCGTGAAGACCGAGACAAAGTCGAGCGCAAGCAAACAGTGCCAATATATCCTCCAAACACCGGCTTCCAGGGCATTATATACAATGGGTTACTAGCATATTCAAGTAATGATTGACATATTTTCATTAAAAACTTTATTTTGTTGAATTTATTCATGCTATTTCAACCTTCCACAAGATATAGACCCAACACAAATCTAGGGTTGCTATCCAAGCCGGCTGGTTGTTCATTCTATCGGTTCGGATACTCTCTCGTCTGAGGAGCTAGCCAACAACACAGCTAACACAATCACTTCAAACTGAAACAGGAAAGACTGCAAACTAACTGCACTTCATTTTGTTTGACCTTTTTTCAATTGACATTTATTTATATCCATAAAAATTATGCCAGCTGATATATGAGTTCGACTAGCTGAGAAACGTTACCTGCCTGTCTGTCTTGTCCCGACTCCCGACATGTTCATTACTATGGGACAGCTGGAGATCGAATTTGAATATTGAAACAATGTTGGAAATGTCGGAGAGGCAAACAGCAAGGCTTATACAAATCTCCGCTGTTGGAAACTAAATGTTAGTCTAAAATAAATGTGAGATAATGTCTAGATGCTTTTTATAGTGACGATCAAGTTTAAAAATTGCCTGACTGGGCTGATGATCCAGTGGATTGCGCAGTCAGATGGAACAGAGTAAATAGGCATTTCAACATCATAGATTTAGCCGGTGGTAACTTGTGGAATATACACCAGCTGGAATGCAGTTTTAAACAATCAGCATTCAGGATTAGACCCAACCGTTGTATAAATGATATTATATTTCTGGGCAATGCTGTCAGCCCTCACATCATTTGGAATTCTAGGCTGGGTTTATACTCTACATTTTGACTAGACAAACACACATGCACACACTCGCACACAGCTTGCTACAAGACAGGGCAGGTACCCAAACCCTCTCCCCTCCAGGTCAGAACTCAGGGTTCATAGTGAATACCAAATGTATACCTACCGCATAAAAACCTGTGTGTGCGTGTGTGTTTTGGTTTAGCTATCATTGTGGGGACCAGAAGCTCTCACAGGGATAGTAAAACAAGGAAAAGTCAGACAAATAGGGGACCTTTCACCAGTCCCCACAAGGAAACATTTTATTTTAGTTGAGGGGTTAGGCTTGGAATTAGGGTTTTTGGAAAATAGGATTGTGAATGGGAATCAATTGTTAGGTCCCCACAAGAATAGTAAAACAAACGTGTGTGGGTGTGTGTGTGTGTGTGTGTGTGCGTGAGTGCATTTATGTGTGTGTGTGCGGTTGATCAGTTTCATTGTGAATACCAAATGTATAGTGTCCGCATCAAAACCTTTAGGAAGGAGATGAGACGTTCAAAACCTTTAGGAAGGAGATGAGACGTTCAAAACCTTTAGGAAGGAGATGAGACGTTCAAAACCTTTAGGAGGGAGATGAGACGTTCAAAACCTTTAGCAGGGAGATGAGACGTTCAAAACCTTTAGGAAGGAGATGAGACGTTCAAAACCTTTAGGAGGGAGATGAGACGTTCAAAACCTTTAGGAGGGAGATGAGACGTTCAAAACCTTTAGGAAGGAGATGAGACGTTCAAAACCTTTAGGAAGGAGATGAGACGTTCAAAACCTTTAGGAAGGAGATGAGACGTTCAAAACCTTTAGGAGGGAGATGAGACGTTCAAAACCTTTAGGAAGGAGATGAGACGTTCAAAACCTTTAGGAGGGAGATGAGACGTTCAAAACCTTTAGGAGGGAGATGAGACGTTCAAAACCTTTAGGAAGGAGATGAGACGTTCAAAACCTTTAGGAAGGAGATGAGACGTTCAAAACCTTTAGGAAGGAGATGAGACGTTCAAAACCTTTAGGAGGGAGATGAGACGTTCAAAACCTTTAGGAAGGAGATGAGACGTTCAAAACCTTTAGGAAGGAGATGAGACGTTCAAAACCTTTAGGAAGGAGATGAGACGTTCAAAACCTTTAGGAAGGAGATGAGACGTTCAAAACCTTTAGGAAGGAGATGAGACGTTCAAAACCTTTAGGAGGGAGATGAGACGTTCAAAACCTTTAGGAAGGAGATGAGACGTTCAAAACGTTTAGGAAGGAGATGAGACGTTCAAAACCTTTAGGAGGGAGATGAGACGTTCAAAACCTTTAGGAAGGAGATGAGACTTTCAAAACCTTTAGGAGGGAGATGAGACGTTCAAAACCTTTAGGAAGGAGATGAGACGTTCAAAACCTTTAGGAAGGAGATGAGACGTTCAAAACCTTTAGGAAGGAGATGAGACGTTCAAAACCTTTAGGAAGGAGATGAGACGTTCAAAACCTTTAGGAGGGAGATGAGACGTTCAAAACCTTTAGGAAGGAGATGAGACGTTCAAAACCTTTAGGAAGGAGATGAGACGTTCAAAACCTTTAGGAGGGTGATGAGACGTTCAAAACCTTTAGGAAGGAGATGAGACGTTCAAAACGTTTAGGAGGGAGATGAGACGTTCAAAACCTTTAGGAAGGAGATGAGACGTTCAAAACCTTTAGGAAGGAGATGAGACGTTCAAAACCTTTAGGAAGGAGATGAGACGTTCAAAACCTTTAGGAGGGAGATGAGACGTTCAAAACCTTTAGGAGGGAGATGAGACGTTCAAAACCTTTAGGAAGGAGATGAGACGTTCAAAACCTTTAGGAGGGAGATGAGACGTTCAAAACCTTTAGGAGGGTGATGAGACGTTCAAAACCTTTAGGAAGGAGATGAGACGTTCAAAACGTTTAGGAAGGAGATGAGACGTTCAAAACCTTTAGGAGGGAGATGAGACGTTCAAAACCTTTAGGAAGGAGATGAGACGTTCAAGCGGTGCGTCTCTGGAGAGGCGCTGGCTGTAGTAGAAAACAGGTGTTGACTCCTTCAAAGAGAGACTCATAGCATCTTTATTGGTCTAATGGGATTTACAGTGTGATTCCCATTGCTCTTCACTTATAAATAAAAAATAAAACGTTTTGGGGGTTGTTTTATTCAATTAAAGAGGAAAAGGGAAAGTGATTTGTTCTAATTTCATTTTTAAAATATACAAAAAAACTACGGTATTTACCGACCAGAGAGGAAACATCATCATCTTCATCGTCAAGCAATAAAGAAAGTACAGCTGCTGAAAACATCCACACGTTTCTTTTCAACCAGGAAAACAATTGTCACTCGCATGAATGTCAACTCCAATTACACGCAATTACAGCATCCAGGAGACACTTAATGTACCTGCAAAAAGTGTAGTCATGATTCTTGTTCATGCTCCCATTCAGCCAACCTTGTACCATTCTCTTTCCTCATAACATCATTTTAGAGCTGTGTGTTCTCTCTCTTTTGGGTTAGGGTTAGCATCTCCGCCTCCCCTCTCCTCCTCTCCTCTCCTCCCCATCTGTTTTGGGTGGTAGCCTGGGGGCCTGTCCTCGTCTTCTCTGTAGGTTTAAGGGGAGATGAGATGGGAGCAGCAATACGTGCTAGCCAGCCCTGATAACGAGCCGAGATGTTGGTCCTTGGACAGACTGATTGAATTTAAGCCCAGACGGAGCCAGACAGTGTGTGTGCGTGCGTGTGTGTGTGTGTGCATGTTTGTTTGCTGGCGCATATCTTCCTGGTACACAATCACATCTCAACTCCACTTGAACTCAAATGCAGATAAACATTTACCAGAAATAAACAGAACAGAAAATTCATTGACTTTTTAATTATGCCATCAGGACTGCCGGTCATGCCATCCATTCGAACGAACTGCTCCAAGAGAATACCTATTCAATATTTTGTAAGTTTATTTAGAGTACTTTCATGGAACAGTATCAGTGGTTTAATTCTTTCTGCATGACATTGAGAGTTTGCTGTCTTCCATGAAAATACTTTTTGATCACCGTTGGAAAAAAAGAACGGGGGAAAAAGCTGTGAGGAAAAATCCACATGGAAACCGTCAAACCTTTCTGAGTAATATTACATCTTCAGCATCGAGTTGTCTTTTATAACCAACTGTTTTTTTAAATTAAAGACATGCTCCTGTACTTTGGTGACAACGTTAATTTTTTTTACTTCACTCTTTGGGCTGGATGTGTCAATGTGTAGTTCATACATGCATAATCTATGAGCAGGATTACTGTTTTACCTTAATTAGCCTCAAAATCCTAGTTTGAAAGCGACTGTTTTCTTGAAGCTGTGCAGTCCCAATTTCGCAAAATTTCTCCCTACATGGGTCAACAAGCAAGCAAATCGAGTTCCAGCCAATTACTTTCACTCCCTCACATTTGAGTGACAGCTAGCAAGAGGCCTGCCCAGCATTATCCAATGAGGTTGCAGGGTGGGCCCAACGGGGAGAGAGATGGGGTGGTGCACATATGTGTGTGTGCACATATTTAGCTATTTTCAGGGACTACTTTGGCGTGAACGCTACTTTCAGAACTACTGGCTAAAGTATACAAATGTACCAGATAATCTCTTTAATGTGTGTGTGCTGAATGCTGCAGACACTTCCTCATCCAATTAGGAACTAATATGGTTAGTTAGACAGTGCTATGTTGAGTTAAACAGACCTTCAGTAAAAATATCTTCACATAATGAGTGTGTGTGGCATACATGTGTGTGAGAGCATGTGTGAGAGTTTGTGTGAGTGTGTGTGTGGCTTATGAGCTGCACCTTGTAGACAAATTCTTCCTTTTTTTCCAGACACCGCACACCTCCACCTCCTCCCTGAGGAGAGATGAAATGAGAAGGGATTAATTAATTTGTGTGTGTGTGTGTGTGTGTGTGTGTGTGTGTGTGTGTGTGTGTGTGTGTGTGTGTGTGTGTGTGTGTGTGTGTGTGTGTGTGTGTGTGTGCGTGTGTGCGTGCGTGTGTGTGTGTGTGTGCGTGCCCATCGGTGTGTGTCCATCCCATGCGTGTGTGTGTGTGTGTGTGTGTGTGTGTGTGTGTGTGTGTGTGTGTGTGTGTGTGTGTGTGTGTGTGTGTGTGTGTGTGTGTGTGTGTGTGTGTGTGTGTGTGTGTGTGTGTGTGTGTGTGCGTGTGTGCCCATCGGTGTGTGTCCATCCCATGCGTGCGTGTGTGTGTGTACCTGTCTGTGCGTATCCATGTGTGTATGCGTGTGTGTCCAGATATTTGCGTGGTCATGAGTGTGCTCTCCAGGGAGTGTGTATAGGTGTTTATAAATGTGTGTGTTGGTGTCTGTGTGATTGTTCATGTGTGTCTCACCAGGTGTGGTTACATTCCCCCAGCAGTCACGGGTCTGTGGCATCGCTTTAGGCACGCCACTAACCACCCAATGGGAGAGAAGGCTACTACTCCACCACTGAGAGGCCCCTTCAGCGTGTGCGTGTGCACCTGCGAGTGCGTGCGCGCATGTGTGTGTGTGTGGGTGTGCGCATGTGTGTGCTGTACTGACAGGCCCATACAGGGAACAGGGGTCACCAAAGGGGGCTCTGGGTTTCTGAGGGTCAGTACCGTGCAGAGGGAAACAGTTAGAGGGAGATGAAGTCAACATTTAATTAAATTGTCTGCCTGCTGAGGATTAATCTTCAGGAGGTCAGTCGGTCGTTAGCAGGTTCACAGAGAGTGACAGAAACAGAAGCTAGATAGACCTACAATGGTTGTTGTTGTGGTTGTTCCTTCAAAAGTACAATATTTTATTAGAGGTTTTGTTAGATTATTTCAGAAGTGTGTGCTTACTTCTGTCAGTAGATACTTCAGTCCTAGATATAAAATCTCATTCTAGTTCTGTAACTTCCTTACCCCTATTTATCTTTGCTGGTGTGGAGAACGAGTGGCACAGTAATTGGTTAGATTACGACAGAAGACACTCACGAGTCGGACTCTGATAAGCAGAGACAGATCAAAACAATAACCGTATCCATAACAACATGGAGCCGTCACAGGACGCCTCTGCAGGAGTTTTAGAAGAGTGCCATACAGTTTCATAGTAGACTAAATACTATCCTAAGGGAATACATCAACATGAACGTAATACAACTCTGTCCTATATACATACTCTGTCTGTATGTCTACCTGTCTGTCTCTTTCTTTCTCTCCCACATCAAAAATACTAGTTTACTATAAAATAATACAGTATTTACCATATAATTCTGTAGTAAATTGTAATATATTGTAGAATACTGTACTACACACTGTAGTATCCCTTGATCATGTGTAGTACTTAATATAGAATGTTGAAGTATAATGTAGAATACTAGAGTAAATCCTACAGTTTTATCAGCAAAAATATACTACAGTAAATCTTTTTTAATTATAGTAATTACTGTAGCATTTCATTTGCATGAACCCTGCCCATTCCCCTTCCCCATATCCTAATTTTCAAATCAAATTAGATTGGTCACAAACACATATTTAGCATATGATATTGCGGGGGTAGCAAAATGCTTGCCATTCATAAGTGAGAAATCTACATGACAATATTGTGTTATATTATATTATATTGTGTTCCCTACAGGTTATAGAAAAGAGCAGAACATCTGAAATATACATTCAGACCACAGTCCTAATGTACCTACCTATAGATCATGGAAAAACTGTTAATTTAGTATTTCTCCAGTAGGGTTTCTCAAGGAGAAAGCATTCACTTTTAAGTAAAAATAATAAAACATAAACTCAAGTCAAGACCGAGACCAGAAAAATGCAAGTCCAATTCAAGACTATGACTGTAATTTTGTCAAATCATCGCCAAAATAAGAGTTTAAAATGTCCAGTATTTCTGTGTTCCTATTTCAGAAGAACATTTGGATTCTTTCGACATTCAGAATGGTGAAAGAAAAGGCATGCTGATGTTAAATAGAGCCACTATAAATGTTTACTAACCCCAACATAGTGGGGAACAATGAGGGCCAAGGATTTATAAAATAATACAAATAATAATAATTAGATTATTCTTTTCAATTATGTTCTGATTTAATATCTTCAGTTTTTGTGAGAAAGGAAAAAGTTAACACTGAAGAGAAAAAAGATCCAATCAGAATGTTTCACATTGACTTGTAATGGCCAGCAGGTTGAAGGCCAACGGGTCACTGTGCAATAGTGAGCAGTAGTTTTCCCACAGTCTAGCTAGCTTTTGATGTAGGCTAGTTTGCAGCAGCTGCATTAGGTGTTATCAATGAGGATGTTCTTGCTAATTTGTTAGCTTCGCCCTTTTCAAGAATAACTTACAACAAGAAGTTACGTTTCAAATGATAGGAGTGGAACTTTGTTTGTTATTGCATCTCTTTAAAAATCAATCTCTTTGAAAGTAACTTGTGAAGCGTTGTAGCATTTCATCTTTAGATCACTGGTGACTTTGTGTGTAATAGCTGTACATTTCCATTGGAAAATGCTTAGCCTAACGATTGTGTTTTTGTATTCTTATGATTGGGACCTACTGGCTTATTATTTCTGAGTGAATGGACTGCTGTCTTTCCATCGGCCCTATGCACTGGTGTAGCGGTCCCTGGAGAAGTGGGTCCTGTGTGAAGGAATGGCACCCTTGTAAAAAATCCTGTTTTCCTATCGATTTTTCAGATGTTCACTCTCAGAATGACACTTTTTGATAGTTTTTTTTTATTGAAAACAATGTCCATAACAATGTTAAACTATATCATCAGACCATTTTAGAGGTCTGGGAAAAATAAAAAATAAAATATTTTTGGTGGTTGCAGTTATTTTTCAATGAATGTAAAGGACAGTAGTGTTAAGAGTAAAGCAGGAATCCCAGGTTTCAATAGGCCATAAGATATTTATCTTCCAACAAATGAGTGTAGCCTATATATTCGGCCTGGTGAGGCGCTTTTATGCGCTGACTGAATGGAAGCTGATAATTGTGAGCTTTTTACTCCGCTGGTCTCTGCTGGTCTCAGGAAGAAATTAGGAGTCAAGACCAAGTAAAAATCAGACTCCGAGACCTGACCGAGACACTCAATAAGTGGTCTCGAGAGCGGACAACACTGACATATGGACAAGTGAATATAAAATGTACAAAAACATCTTGTGCTGCCAAGTTCCTTTTCAGTTTTTCGTTCTTAGTTAGTTATTTATGCTTCATGTTTCCTGTGGTCGGCTGTACAAAGCTGGCCAAAAATCTGCCAACAGCATTCTTTGTTGTTCCTCATCTCTGATCACATCACTGGGAATTACATTGTTCCCAAGTTCTGTTGCAAATCTGACTGTCACGCCCTGGCCATAGAGAGGTTTTTCTTCTCTATTTTGGTTAGGCCAGGGTGTGACTAGGGTGGGCATTCTAGTTTCTTTATTTCTATGTTTCCTATTTCTGTGTGTTTGGCCGGTTGTGGTTCTCAATCAGAGCCGCTGTCTATCGTTGTCTCTGATTAAGAATCATACTTAGGCATTTTTTTCCCACCTGTGTTTTGTGGGAAGTTGTTTTGTGTTTTGTGTTTGCACCAGACAGAACTGTTTTGTTTTGTTCCACTTTGTTTTCTTGTTTCAGTGTTCAGGTTGAATAAATAATCATGAACACGTACCACGCTGCGCTTTGGTCCTCTTCTTCAGACGAGCGTAACACTGACATGTTTAAGAGAAGTGAGATATAACTCATTCTATATGATATAGTTAAATGTAAATGTTGAAGTATAAAGCCAGGGCTTTGTAGTTTATGTCAAATGTAAATCACGTTTATTGATACAATATCATACACTATGGCTGCGTTTACACTGGCCATTAACTTTTTCACTATTTGTTTTTTTAACCAATCACATCAGATCTTTTCACATCAAATATTTTTCATAGGCGATCTGATTGGTCAATCTTTTTTTTGTGTTTAAGACAGAATTGGGCTGCCTTTGTGAATGCAGCCTATTATCTGAATCCAGACAACATGCACCTTCCTCAGAAAAACATAATCATGATTGCACTATATTTGGCATCAAAGATGGTGTGTGTAATTGAGCGAAAAAAATAACATGGTGACAGAGATACAAAGCTTCCTATAAAGAAACTATAATCAAAATCATTTGAGCTCTATACTATAAAGATGTACCATAGTAGGATAAGTTGAACCTCACTGTTCCATTCAATGAAGAACATAGTGGAGAGTGAATTAAGACCAATTAACTCCATTAAACTCCACCCATATCACTCTATTTTGAAGTGTGTTATTCAATCTTATAATTTTCTCATTTACTATAACAGCCGGGAGCTTCAACTGGTGTTACACTTCTTATTCAGTGGGAATCTGAGGCCACGCTATGGGAGCGTTAGGATATCGTACTGCTGAGTTCTCATTATAGTGCAGACTGCCTGCTGCTATTCCCATTATGCTTGACAAAACCAAACAATGGCTGATCACGCTGCTCTCTCTGGAAACTGGGATTATGTTATTGTGTGTGTGTGTGTGTGTGTGTGTGTGTGTGTGTGTGTGTGTGTGTGTGTGTGTGTGTGTGTGTGTGTGTGTGTGTGTGTGTGTGTGTGTGTGTGTGTGTGTGTGTGTGTGTGTGTGTGTGTGTGTGTGTGTGTGTGTGTATGTGTGTGTGTGTGTGTGCGTGTGTTTGCATGTGTGTGTGTGTATGTGTGTGTGTGTGTGTGTTTGCATGTGTGTGTGTGTGTGTGTGTGTGTGTGTGTGTGTGTGTGTGTGTGTGTGTGTGTGTGTGTGTGTGTGTTTGCATGTGTGTGTGTGCACCAATTCACAGTGCCATTTACTAACATTTTCCCTCAAATTGTTGTAACATGGACATCTCTGTCCATTCCAAACATGCCAATCTAAGACAGAGACACATCAGCTGCCTCCAGTGCAGTTCAAGGCCAGGGGACATGTATAGCTTTGTAAAGCATACCGAGCCACCAGTGGTGGAAAAGGTACCACATTTTCATACTTGATTAAAAGTAAAGATACCTTAAAAGACATTTACACAAGTAAAAGTGAACGTCACCCAGTAAAATACTAGTTGAGTAAAAGTTTAAAAGTATTTGGTTTTAAATGTAGTTAAGTATCAAAAGTAAAAGTATAAATCATTTGAAATTCCTTATATTAAGAAAACCAGACAGCACAATTGTCTTGTTTTTTAAATTTACAGATTGCCAGGGGCACACTAAGCATTAAGCATTTGTGTTTAATGAGTCCGCCAGATCAGAGGTAGTAGGGATGACCAGGGATGTTCTCTTGATATGTGTGTAAATTAGACAATTTTCCTGTCCTGCTAAGCATTCAAAATGTAAGGAGTAAAAAATATATTATTTTCTTTAGGAATGTAGTGGAGTCAAAGTAAAAGTAGTCAAAAATATAAATAGTAAAGTAGAGTACAGATACCCCCAAAAACTACTTAAGTAGTACTAACACGTTTTTTACTTAGGTACTTTACACCACTGTGAGCCACAGAGCTTTTGGCCAGGGTCTGCCAGCGGTCAAGCGGTATTTAAATTAGTAGAAGAAGCCAATTCCCCATTCCCAGTCCTAGTGACTGAATGAAGGACAACATTTATTTGATTGTATGAAAAAGAGAGGAACACATGTTTCGAAAGCCTATAATCTTGCTAATTCAACTGCGTTGTCAGATTTAAAAAAGGATTCACTGCGAAAGAATACGATGCGATTATCTGAGGATAGAGCGCCATAAAAAACAACTATTTCAACCAGCACAGGCGTAACAAAATCACAAACTGCAATAAGATAAATTGTTTACCTTTGACAATCTTCCTCTGTTTGCAATCCCAATGCTCATTGTTACAAAATTAATGGTCTTTTGTTTGATCAAATCAATTTTTATAGCCTAACACGAAACATTTTGTGAACCGCTTGTGTCGTGAATTCCGTCTCATTCCATTTTCGACGACACATTCGATGTAAATACACACACTACACGTGAGTTTTCCAGTCATGTTTGGTTTCATTGCAATCATCTGGTTTGTTTGTAACACGGCTGTTCCACTGGATGTCCACTGGATGTCCACTGGATGTCAGAAGGTGAATTCACCAATTTGTAAGTCGCTCTGGATAAGAGCGTCTGCTAAATGACTTAAATGTAATGTAAATGTAAAGCGCATCTTCAGCTGTTGATATATCAATCAGTATGGCGACTAAGTCAGGGAAAGCTAAATCTAAGTCTAGATATACAGATGTACACACAATTTTAGAAGAAATTGATCGGGAAAGTGAGACAGACACAATTCCCAAATGGAGTAATATTTTTTGAACGGAGAGGACATCGTTTTGGACTGGTAAGTTATTCTCATGCTAATGCCGTTGTTTGAAATTAATAATATAAAATATTATTTGTGATTTAATTTTAATTTTAGTAGCAAAAAAAAATGTCATGTAATGAAATGTGAGATGAGTGTGTCTGCCGCCCCACCCCACCCCCACATGAAATAGCCTATTTGAGGCTGTTGAGGGGAGGGCAGGCCCACAACAATGGCCAAAGTGAAATGGAGACAGTAAATACAGCTGGTCTGTCGTAATATACATGAGACAGTAGATCTAGCAGGTCTATAATAATATATTCAACCTTATGTTCCCTGTACTCTCTATATATCTGTTTATTATACCTGTTGATACTGGGCTCATATGTGAAACTATTCTGACTGAACATTTTCTTTCACAGTGACACTGACTCCGAATCGGAGCCCCCAGTGCCAAGGTGTCCATCCCCCATTGAAGCTGGTTCATCCAGCTCCTGCCACAAGTGGGGTTCATCTGTCCAAATATATTTCTGCAGGCATGGATGTGCCTCAGGGTCAAAAGGGCACAGCATGGAGGCATTCTTTGCAAAATGAAGTCCCCATCACCCGCACCACATGCTTGGTGACCCTCTTCTTTACAGCAGAAAGAGACTGCTATGGCACCTGGTATCAGCAGCACAATATTGTGTAGAGGACTGCAGGTCTTCCAAATATTGAAAGTGTTGTAAATGTACTGTATATGTATTTTTTTCATGTTTTTTCTCCATTTTTTCGGGGTGTGTGTTAGAATACCATTTTGGTATTTTGTATATAGTTATTCCATTCAAAATGTATAACTTCACCAATTTGGCCACTTGGGTATATTTGGGCTACTTGTGTGGGACACCTGGGTGACTTCATGATAAATGTCATGTAGCACACTCATTTTGGAAGTTATCATTCTGAAACTTTGCACAAGTACTGTTGCCCTCTTATGTTTTTCACTGAAATTGTCCCCATCATATTATCTGAATGTTTGTTTGTCTTGTTCATTTTAAAGATGATGATACAACAATAAAATGAAAAAAGCGTATGTTTTTTTCATTGTATTATCTAAACCAGATCTATTGTGTAATATTCTCCTACATTCAGTTCCCATTTACACAAACTTCAGAGTGTTTTCTTTCAACTGAAATCAAGAATATGCATATCCTTGGTTCTGAGCCTTATCTAAAGGCAGTTAGATTTGGGTATGTCTTCAAGCACTTTGAAAAAAGTAGGGGGGTTGCTGTAGGAGGTTGATTTTCGACCTGTCCCCAAATTAATGTAATGATATTTTAACCTGCGTGTCGTGATCGCGTAGGGGGGGGGCAAAATAAATGTATGCATGATAGCGCACGATGGAGCACGCGTGCAGCCGGTTTGGGTTCTGTGTAACACTAACCTTAATTTATGACTTTTTTTAGGAAACTAGGCATATGTCGCGAGTCGCTACTTCACAGGAGAGCCATTTGAACGTCAACTTTTTAAAATCAAAATGAGCTTTTTGGCTGACATTCCTAATGGAACGTGTGAACTTTCATATGCCTTAATAACAGGCTTGCCATCTTGAAATACGAATACAATTGTTAAATTGCAAGCCTAGTTGGTTTAGCCACAGAAATAGACAGCAAACTTCCCGCTTGCCATGATTGGCTGAGATAATGAGTGGGCTGGACATGCCGAGAGATGAGTTCAGATTGGTCTGCCATATAGCATGCTTCTGTCTATTTGAGCTAGTCAGTATGTGTAGGTAAACCTGTCTAACAATACTTTTTAAAATCTATTTTGCGTAGTAGAACTGCATAAGTGTTGCTCTCCACTTTCTGGAGGACCAAGATTTGAACTCAGTGGAATTAGAGTATGACAACTAAGGAAATGGAGGAAATACGTCCGCGGATTAAATCTTCAAAATAAGAACTACCTTGTCATCCGTGACAGGGAAAGGCAGCCATCCATGATGGGTAAGATAGTCTTAGCTAGCTACATTTTCAGATATTACAAGTTTCTAATTTTGACAAGTCATTTTCATTTCAAGTTAAAGTGTACCGTTAGCTAGCTAGCTAACATTAGCTGGCTATCTCGCTAGCTAACGTTACGTGTATGATCTTATTATTCATATCTCAGAGCCATTTGATTTGCTAGTTATATACTATTATAAGCTAGCTAACATTGAACCTGGTTGGTTGGCTACCTGCAGAATCATGCAGGATAGTAATGCCATGAGTTGGGATTATGGTTCATTGTTTACCTAGCTAGCTAACTCCATGTTTTAACAAAAGACTCCACTATGCAAGTAACCTTTACAATATAATGTCACTGTGACAACTGTTGATAGACAGTAAATTCACTCTGGCTATCTACTTCGATTTCATAGCATTCTCATCTGAGAGTGCCAGAGCGCAGAATAACTGACAAACGTACAAATGCTCAACACCCGCTGAATATGGCAGGTGTCATTAAACGGTGGCAATTGTTGCAGTTGCAGTCGCCAATGCTCTGGATAACATAAAAACAGCCTAACCAGCTCTACTAGGGCAAGTAAACTGGTCAGTGAGCTGTTCTCTCATTTGTGTCTGGAAGCAAGCTAACAAGCTAGCCAACGTTAGCCAGTTAGCTTGGGTGTTTGACTGTTGTTGTTAGGACAGAACGCTTGGATCAACCCTTAAAGAGATGGGTGGCACCACAGCTTAAGAGTGTGTGAACGATGCTGAATTGTTTTAGACAAAGAAGAGCTCTCCAGTAGGTACCAAAACATTAAAAGGCCATTTTCTCAAAAGTGAGGTTACAAGTTTATCAACTTTCAAAGCAGAATTACTTTCCCATTGTTCCTCAAATTCAGTGTATGATGTACCATTTTGTAGCTCTGTGTCTCTGCTTTTAACCAATGTAAAAAAACACAATTTCAAATTTTGCTACGTAAGACCAAATCAAGGCGGTCGGTCACAATAAGACCAAAAAGCTCATTTTAGTTTTCAATTTTTTTTACAATACAGCCAATTTTGACATTGCAGCTGACCTATCTAAGGGGAAATAGCTCAGTTCTGCCTCCAGGACAAGACTCATGACAATGACATAAATCTGTTTGCCACTAGAGGAAGATTAAATAGTGCATGTTCCTGGGAAGCTGGTGCATAAGCAGATATTCAAGAAGCAGCAGAGTCATGTTGTGAACATCTGCCTGCCTGTCTCCCATATACCTACCTACTACAGTGGGGAAGAAAAGCTTACATCTGCCTGCCTGTCTCTCATATACCTACCTACTACAGTGGGGAAGAAAAGCTTACATCTGCCTGCCTGTCTCCCATATACCTACCTACTACAGTGGGGAAGAAAAGCTTACATCTGCCTGCCTGTCTCTCATATACCTACCTACTACAGTGGGGAAGAAAAGCTTACATCTGCCTGCCTGTCTCCCATATACCTACCTACTACAGTGGGGAAGAAAAGCTTACATCTGCCTGCCTGTCTCTCATATACCTACCTACTACAGTGGGGAAGAAAAGCTTACATCTGCCTGCCTGTCTCTCATGTACCTACCTACTACAGTGGGGAAGAAAAGCTTACATCTGCCTGCCTGTCTCTCATGTACCTACCTACTACAGTGGGGAAGAAAAGCTTACATCTGCCTGCCTGTCTCCCATATACCTACCTACTACAGTGGGGAAGAAAAGCTTACATCTGCCTGCCTGTCTCCCATATACCTACCTACTACAGTGGGGAAGAAAAGCTTACATCTGCCTGCCTGTCTCCCATATACCTACCTACTACAGTGGGGAAGAAAAGCTTACATCTGCCTGCCTGTCTCCCATATACCTACCTACTACAGTGGGGAAGAAAAGCTTACATCTGCCTGCCTGTCTCTCATATACCTACCTACTACAGTGGGGAAGAAAAGCTTACATCTGCCTGCCTGTCTCCCATATACCTACCTACTACAGTGGGGAAGAAAAGCTTACATCTGCCTGCCTGTCTCTCATATACCTACCTACTACAGTGGGGAAGAAAAGCTTACATCTGCCTGCCTGTCTCCCATATACCTACCTACTACAGTGGTGAAGAAAAGCTTACATCTGCCTGCCTGTCTCTCATGTACCTACCTACTACAGTGGGGAAGAAAAGCTTACATCTGCCTGCCTGTCTCTCATGTACCTACCTACTACAGTGGGGAAGAAAAGCTTACATCTGCCTGCCTGTCTCCCATATACCTACCTACTACAGTGGGGAAGAAAAGCTTACATCTGCCTGCCTGTCTCCCATATACCTACCTACTACAGTGGGGAAGAAAAGCTTACATCTGCCTGCCTGTCTCCCATATACCTACCTACTACAGTGGGGAAGAAAAGCTTACATCTGCCTGCCTGTCTCCCATATACCTACCTACTACAGTGGGGAAGAAAAGCTTACATCTGCCTGCCTGTCTCTCATATACCTACCTACTACAGTGGGGAAGAAAAGCTTACATCTGCCTGCCTGTTTCTCATGTACCTACCTCTGTAGTGGGGAACAAAACCTTAAGCAACTCAATGGTGTAAAGTACTTAAGTAAAAATACTTTAAAGTACTAATTAAGTAGTTTTTTAAATCTTTTTTTCTGTACTCTACTTTACTGTTTACATTCCTACGGAAAATATTGTGCTTTCTACTCCTTACAATTTCACTGATACCCAAAAGTACTCATTACATTTTGAATGCTTAGCAGGACAAGAAAATGGTATAATTCACACACATATCAAGAGAACATCCTTGGTCATCCCTACTGCCTCTGATCTGGCAGACTCACTAAACACAATTTGGAAATGATGTTGGAGTGTGTCCTTGGCTGTTCGTAAATCAAATAAAACAAGAAAACTGTGCCGTCTGGTCTGTATAATATAATGAATTTGAAAGGATTTATACTTTTACTTTTGATACTTAAGTATATTTAAAACCAAATACTTTTTTACTTTTACACAAGTAGTATTTTACTGGGAGCCTTTCTCTTTTACTTGAGTCATTTTCTGTTAAGGTATCTTTACTTTTACTCAAGTATGACAAATGAGTCATTTTGTAACTGAAAGGTTCAATTAAATAGGGATAGCGGGACATCTGTCGACAACATCCGTTGAAATTGGAGGGCGCGCAATTCAAATAAATAATCGTAATTTTAAACATTCATGAACATACAAGTGTCTTATATAATCAGTTGTTAAACTAACTGCGGTGCCCAATTTACAATAGGCTTTACAGTGAAAGCAAACCATAAGATTGTCCGAGGACTGTGCCCCATATCAAGATATTTTTCAGCCAGCACAGGCTTCACAAAATCACAAATAGCGATTAAATAAATCACTTGCATTTGAAAATCTTCCTCTGTTTGCAATCCCAAGGGTGCCAGCTACAACATGAATGGTCGTTTTGTTAGATAAAATACTTCTTTATATCCCAAAAAGTCTGTTTAGTTGGCACCATCGATTTGAGTAATCCACTCGTTCAACATGCAGAGTCCAAAAAGCTACCGCTAAACTTCATCCAAACAAGTCAAACAACGTTTCAATACAATCCTGATGTCCTCTAAAATGTAAAAAAAACTATAATATTTCATACGGAAAGTAGTATGTTCAATAGGAAAGCAAAATTAGTAAGTGCGCGCCCTCTCCCTTCTGCGCTAAAATACTGATATTGTTCCGGTGCTCTCTTTACCGAAACTCCAAATTCTTGATTGTTTTACAAGAGTTACATAGGACCCATAGCTTTCCATTGTAAGAGCCTGGGACCTCAGAAAATATATATTTCAGATTTTTTTTTCTTCTGATTTTCACCTGCCATATCAATTATGTTATAGTCTCAGACATTACTACAGTTGTAATAACTTCAAAGTGTTTTCTATCCAATGCTTCCAATTAAATGCATATACTGACTTCTGGGCCTGAGTAACAGGCAGTTTACTGTGGGCACGTCAGTCAGGTGGAAATTCTCTGATTCAGAGGGGTTGGGTTAAATGCAGAAGACACATTTAACTTCAAGGCATTCAATTGTACAACTGATTAGGTCCCCCTTTCCCTTTTTCCACCACTGACACTACTTCACCACTCACACCCCACCTCCCTGCCTGCCTGCCTCCCTGCCTGCCTGCCTGCCTGCCTGCCTGCCTGCCTCCCGGCCTGCCTCCCTGCTTGCCTCCCTGCCTGCCTGCCTGTTCTCTGTTCTTCTCTCCCAAAAAGAGGCAAACACACACACACACACTCAGTCTTAGTCAGGAAGTGTGACTTATTTATATATATTTACCTGAATGGATCATGCTGGGTTCTTCAAGCTAAACAAAGTGTTTAGTTTGAAAATATGCAGGGTTCTATTCTTAAAGACGGGTTTGCAACCAGAGGATGGTGTGTGTGGTGTCGTTAACCTTCACTGCAGTAATGTGTTGTGAAGGGAATGTTTTAATTGAATCTGAAAGTTCACGTTGTTGAGTTACTGGCATCTGCTTTATATAGACATGTGTTTTCTGACAGCTTCTTGGATACCGGGTAAGGTGGAAAAATGTAGAAGAAAAGTTATTTGCTGCTGAAAAAAGTGTACGGCATCACCTGTGTTGCCTGTGATAATTCTGTTCATGTGTACTGTAAGGTTGAAGTGAAACTGATATAATTGGTTATAATTGGCTTCATCGCTTCATTTGTTTAACTCCACAATAATGTAATTATTTCCAAAACAAGAAATACTTGCATTGAGCCAAGATATTCTTATAATGTTGTTATTATATTACACCAATTTGATTTCATTCTTTCCTTCATTCTTTCCTAATTCCTTTCCAAAGTTGAGGAATTACCTAAACTGAGCTGTGATATTCTTACGAAAAGGGGAAGAATCTCTGTAGTACCAGAAATTGACCATACATCCTCTAGGCCCTGAATAGAATTTCCCTCCCTTTTCACTGGAAAATCAAAACCCATGTACAAGTATGTTTTGCCTTTTTTTCAACCTATATTTCCTCCCTCTACAGTGCTATATTCAGCTAGGCCTGGACTGCACTTTATTGATTGTCCGTTCTTCAGAGCTTGCATCTCTTTTCACTGTGGAACATCACAAGAACATTTGATTGCCCTCCAATTTTTCTAGTATTTCTTGCTGTTGTTCGACGATTGGGAAAAACATTGCTTTCTTACAGCAGTGAACAGCAGAATATCAAATCTAGGAAAGCAGCACATCTCCACTAAACTGGATGTCATATTTCCATATTTCATATATGGAATAAAATCCATGTTAAAAATTATATTGAGGCAACCATTACAACAGTAATACACATGGAAACATATAACCATACATGAAAATACAGTATATCATATCTAACTCTATGTTGATCTTCAGCTGTGATGGCTTTGTCATAGAATGAGATATGACATGGGTTATGGATCATCTCTTATGACTCAAACTTTTTTGGTATTTTTTGTAAAAGCTTCTGCTGATGCCTTGTCTGTAATGTGTGTCCCATGATTGATTTCCAAGGGGTGATCCTTGGAATCATCCAGTGTCTCCCTCTCTATCTCTCGATCCCTCTCTGCTTCTCTCTCTATCTCTCTCAGCTCTCTCTCTCTGTCTCTTTCTCTCTCTCTCTGCTCTCTGCTTCTCTATATCTCTCTGATCTCTGCTTCTCTCTATCTCTCTCCCTGCTCTCTCTCTCTGCTCTCTCTGTTTCTCCCTCTCTGCTCTCCATGTCTCTCTCTCTGCTCTACATCTCTCTCTCTCTCTCTCTCTCTCTCTCTCTCTCTCTCTCTCCATCACTCTCCCTCTCTCTTTGCTCTCCCTTCATATCTCAGTGTCGGTCCGTCTCCAGTATGCCTATCTGTTGAAGATGGGAGCCAAGAGCCTAGACAAAGTGCCTTGTAATGGGTTGTTTAAACCTAGGGGCATTCAGTCTTTTCAATCAGCCTCAAATGGAATGCCTTCTCAAAGAGAAAGTGTTGCCATCATTTGTCCTCAGAGTGGTATTTTATGCCTCTCGGAATTGAAAAATGAATGGACAGATTTGATATTATTCTTTAATATCAGTCGCATCACTATTTGTCAGATGAGTTTATTTTGAAGTAGCGACAGACTGTTACAGCAGTAGACCACCCTGCATGGCTTGCCTCTGAAGCTAAACAGGGTTGGTTGTTTTTGGTTCCTGAGTGGGAGACTTTCCCCTGACTTTAAACAGGTGTCCTGATTATCTGTGGTCAGTAAAGATCCTATGGCACTTATCGTAAGAGTAAGGGTGTTAACTCCGGTGTCCTGGCTAAATTCCCCTTCTGTCCCTCATACCATCATGGCCACCTAATCAACCCCAGCTACCAATTGGTTCATTCACCCCCCCCCCCGGGTTGCTGTTGTAAAAGAGAATTTGTTCACAGTCAATTTATCTGGTAAAATATAAATACAATCCCAAGCCAATATCTTAGAATACAAAAGAAAATGAGTATTGCTGTGAAATTCTTTGTAAACTCTTTGTAAGTTCCACTGTGGTATTTCAGTCAGTGTCAAGTGCCGTCATTACAGTGTTGAATGAGGAAATATGACTCATGCGTCGCCCTATGGGGAGCGTGTTAGAAACAAAGACAAGTTATGGATTCAAAATGAGTAGTTCAGACCTCCCAATCTCACTGGTCAAATTATATTTTAGATGCTATTCCCAGTTCATACTGATGTCAAATAAATGCTAAATGATGAATTCTGATAGTCTGCAAGTAAAATTAATTATATAGTAACTTTGTCTGGGTTTGTCTGTCTAATAGTCCAAACAAATCCACCTCTACAATGGACACTCTCAATTCAATCTACCACTTTACCACGAGTGCTACATCATTATGATAAGTTGCACCAAACTTCAAGCTGCAGCTAGGCAACATTGAACATTCCTCAGTGTTTCTCTCTCTGGTGGCTTAGATGACTCATTAATATTGGGAAATGGTTCATCCGAGCTCCCCAGCACCACTGTAGATTTCAAGTCGGGTTACAGGAGGCTAGCAATCAGCTTCATGTAGGCCTGCCAGTGGGCACTCCACACTGCATTTCCCACCTGTACAAAAGGAACACCTATTTGAGAATGCTGTTCATTGACTACAGCTCAGCATTCAACACCATAGAGTCCATGAAGCTCAATGCAACTGGATCCTGGACTTCCTGACTTGCCGCCCCAGGTGGTAAGGGTAGGCAACAAAAAATCGGCCATTCTGATCCTCAAAGCGGGGGCCCTTCAGGGGTGCGTGCTTAGTCCCCTCCTGTACACCCTGTTCACCCACAACTGCGTGGCCAAGCACGACATGAACACCATCATTAAGATTTCTGACGACACATAGGTGGTAGGCCTGGTCACCGACAATGATGAGACAGCCTATAGGGAGGAGATCCGAGACATGGCAGTGTGGGGCCTAGGACAACAACCTCTCCCTCAACGTAAGCAAGACAGAGGAGACAATTGGGAACCACAGGAAAATGAGGGCTGAACACGCCCCCATTCACATCGATGGCGCTGTAGTTGAGTGGGTCAATAGGTTCAAATTCCTTGGTGTCCACATCACCAACAAACCATCATGGTCCAAACACACCAAGAACGTTGTAAAGAGGGCGTATGGCACAATACATCACTGGGGCCAAGTTTCCTGCCATCCAGGACCTATATACTAGGCAGTGTAAGAGGAAGGCCCCAAAAATTATCAGACTCCAGTCACCCAAGTCATAGACCACCCCCCCCCCCCCGCTGCTGCTGCTGCTACTCTCTGTTTATTATCTATGCATAGTCACTTTACCCCTACCTACATGCACAAATTACCTCGACGAACCCATACCCCCACAAATTGACTCTGTACCGGTTCCCCCTGTATAGGGCCACGTTAATGTTATTTTATTGTGTTATTTTTTAGTTATTTTTCCTTTAGTAAACATTTTCATAACTATATTTTCTTAAAACTGCATTGTTGGTGAAGTGCTTGTATGCAAGAATTTCACATTGTGTTTGGTGCATGTGAGAAATAACATTTTTTTTTTTGAGTTAGATAGACTCACCTCCCTTCCAGTATCTTTAAGTAGTCATTTTGTTGGCGTTGTGGCCTTTGCCATCAGCCTAATACCAAAGTCCCTGGCCATGTGGACTGGTTTTGTGGGAAATCTTCAAAATGATAATAAGTTATGGAGGGAGAGGTCTGCCGTGTCTGAGAGAGGCTTTTTGAGAGAGAGGAGCATTGTGGGTCGCCAGTACATAATGTCTCGCCTGGACGAGCATGGATTGGCCTGAGGATTACCTTCTGTCTTCTGAGCAAGCTAACGCTATCTGCTCAACAGCCTTTGCATTTTAATCCTCATAGACACTTTCACTCTTGCACCAGTAGGAGAACACTGTTTTCACAACATGTAATATAGCAACACGATTGTACTGTACTGTGTTTATAAGTATACTAAGTTTATGAGTATACTGAGTTTCTACGTATACTGAGTTTATGAGTATACTGAGTTTATGACTATAGTGAGTTTATGACTATAGTGAGTTTGAGTATACTGAGTTTATAAGTATAGTGAGTTTGAGTATACTGAGTTTATGACTATAGTGAGTTTGAGTATACTGAGTTTATAAGTATAGTGAGTTTGAGTATACTGAGTTTATAAGTATAGTGAGTTTGAGTATACTGAGTTTATGAGTATACTGAGTTTATGAGTATACTGAGTTTATGAGTATACTGAGTTTATGAGTATACTGAGTTTAGAAGTATGCTGAGTTTATGAGTATACTGAGTTTAGAAGTATGCTGAGTTTATGAGTATACTGAGTTTAGAAGTATGCTGAGTTTATGAGTATACTGAGTTTATGAGTATACTGAGTTTAGAAGTATGCTGAGTTTATGAGTATACTGAGTTTATGAGTATACTGAGTTTATGAGTATACTGAGTTTAGAAGTATGCTGAGTTTATGAGTATACTGAGTTTAGAAGTATGCTGAGTTTATGAGTATACTGAGTTTATGAGTATACTGAGTTTAGAAGTATGCTGAGTTTATGAGTATGCTGAGTTCAATGGACGTTTGTTTGTGGAGTGCAGCTACCATGAAGGCTATCTTGAGCTATTGTGTGGAGATATTTGTGCTTACCATGTATTGTTATTGACAACCAGCTGTTTACTGCATTCTGTTATGACTGAATAGGGCCCTGACTGTCATCCACAGTCTCTTTCTTGTCATCGTCTCGTACAGTATATTGCTTAGCTCAACAGGCTGATTCAAGTACTCTCAAAACAGTATCCTCTCCAATGGCTGTATAGGAGACAAGGTTTACAAACTACATGTACTGGAGCAATGTGTCAACAATAGTTACTGTATGCTAGCAATGGGAAGTGTGGTGATCTTGACTTGGATCCCAGCCCCACTTTGAGCTCTGGAAGCCATCACTGTCTTCGATATGTCCTGTAGGTATAAGCTCACATCAGAAATATCCTAAATTATGTTTGATTGCCTTCCAAATAATTAACTTTGTTTAAACAAGCATAGAGTGCTCCTTCCATCTCTTTGACTTCTCTCTCTCTCTCTCTTTCTCTCTTTCTCTCTTTCTCTCTCTTTCTCTCTTTCTCTCTCTCTCTCTCTCTCTCTCTCTCTCTCTCTCTCTCGCTCTCTCTCTTATGATCTCCCTTCCCACTTTCTCTCTCTATCTCTTGCTCTCTCTCTTATGATCTCCCTCCCTGCTTTCTCTCTCTCTCGCTCACTCTCTTATGATCTCCCTCCCTGCTTTCTCTCTCTCTCCCTCGCTCTCTCTCCCTTGCTCTCCCTCCCCTCCCTCTGCTGGGAACAACTACAGTTGACAATTTATTATAAGCACCTTTCCTAAGTGACCGATAAGAATGTTTATGAATGAATGATTCAACAATGCCAAAATGTCATATCTTCAACCCATGCCTGTATCTGTAACGGGCCATGATGTTCTCCCCTCCCTCCTTCCTTGGAAAACAAATCTAGAAGAAAGGGGGATGAAGAAAATACATCAGCAATGAGCTGAGTGAAACCTTACAGCCTGGTCTCATAGACTAGATGTAACATAGTCAATTTATATCCGGTACAATCAAATTAGTATGTTATGTTACGTTTGATAAGTTTACATGAGACAGATGGTTACTTAAGGCAAAAACAAAAGTAGGGTGGTTGGTAGGGGTGGATGGGTAGCCGTATAACATGAAAATCTAGCAACCCAAAGGTTGGGATCCCAGAAGTTTTCCACACGCACAAAAACATTTTTTCTCTCCAATTTTGAGCACAAATTAGTTTAGATCCCTGTTAGCGATCATTTCTCGTTTGCCAGATAATCCATCCACCCGACAGATGTGGCATATCAAGAAGCTGATTAAACAGCATGATCATTACACAGGTGCACCTTGTGCTTGGGACAATAAACGGCCACTCTAAAATATGCAATTTTGTCACACAACACAATGCCACAGATGTCTGACGTTTTGAGGGAGTGTGCAATTGGCTTGATGACTGCAGGAATATCCACTAGAGCTCTGATACCAGTTGTAAGCCCTGATTTTATACATTGGGTTAGGGCCGGGTAGGGCCTGTTTTTCATCAAAAACTAGGGGTACTTTTGAGGAGATGGGAAACGCCAATGGAATAGAATTAACAGACATTGTGTACGTTGTCCATGCTACGTCAATGGGCCGCGCGGTGCATTAGTACTTTCAAGGAAAATAGGCACGTTTCTCAACTCATAACCCGACTTTAAAAAGGGATTGCGTAACAATTAGCTTAGGATCCACGTGACGCAGCAAGACAATGTGAACACGATTGGTCAACAGTCTGCTCTTCCTCCATTCATTGCCCAATGCGATTCCTATCTCCTCCTTTCTCTAATATCACTGGCAGAGCAGCCCAAGCAGAGTGATTAAGTGACAAACAGAGAAGAGCAGTTAATGGATTTACTAACGGAGGAAGTTCTATCTGATTTCGGGTTTCGGGCAGGGCCCAAAATTTGTAATAAGCAATCGGTCCTGGGCAGGGTAGGGCCTGAACTTTGTGAGCATGGGTAGGGTTCTGGCTTAATTCATGCCCATACAGCATTATAATGTCCACCACATCCAGCTATTTCACCTGCGGGATCATCTGATACCAGCCACCTGGACAGCTGATGAAGCTGTGGGTTTGCACAACCAAAGATTCTGCAAAAACTGTCACAGAAAGCTCATCGGTGTGCTCATCGTCCTCACCAAGGTCTTGACCTGACTTTAGTTCTGCTTTGTAACTGACTTAAGTGGGAAAATGCTGAATGCTCATTGATGAATCCCAGTTTCAGCTGTACCGGGCAGATGGTGTTGTGTGGGCGAGTGGTTTGCTGATGTCAGCATTGTGAACAGAGTGCCCCATGGTGGAGGTGGGGTTATGGTATGGGCAGGCATAAGCTATGGACAACGAACACAATTGCATTTTACTGATTTGAAGGCACAGAGATATCGTAATGGGATCCTGAGGCCCATTGTTGTGCCATTCATTCACCGCCATCACCTCATGTTTCAGCATGATAATGCTGTTAATGATCAACCCCATGTCGCAAGGATCTGTACACAATTCCTGGAAGCTGAAAATGTCCCAGTTCTTCCATGGCCTGCATTCTTACCAGACATGTCACCCATTGAACATTCTTGGGATGTTCTTGGTCGACATGTACGACAGCATGTTCCAGTTCCTGCCAATATCCACCAACTTCGCACAGCCATTGAAGAGGATTGGGACAGCATTCCACAGCCATTGAAGAGGATTGGGACAGCATTCCACAGCCATTGAAGAGGATTGGAACAGCATTCCACAGCCATTGAAGAGGATTGGGACAGCATTCCACAGCCATTGAAGAGGATTGGGACAGCATTCCACAGCCATTGAAGAGGATTGGGACAGCATTCCACAGCCATTGAAGAGGATTGGGACAGCATTCCACAGCCATTGAAGAGGATTGGGACAGCATTCCACAGCCATTGAAGAGGATTGGGAGAGCATTCCAGAGGCCACAATTAGCAGCTTGATCATCTCTATGTGAAGGAGATGTGTGGCGCTGCATGAGGCAAATGGTGGTCACACCATATACTGACTGGTTTTCTGATCCACGCTCCTACTTTTTTAAAGTATCAGTGACCAACAGAATTATATTCCCAGTTATATTCCCAGTCATATGAAATCCATAGATAGGGCCTAATGAATTTATTAAAACTGACTGATTTCCGTGTATCAATTGTAAATATTTGTAATTTTACTTGTTGAGTTTATATTTTTGTTCAGTGTACTTGCTACTTTTTAGCAACTTTGCAACTACTTAGCATTTTAGCTAACCCTTCCCCAAACCCTTCCCCTAACCCTAACCTTAACCCTTTGAGCTAACCCTTACCCTAACCTTAACCCTTTAACCTAACTCCTTAACTTAAACATAACCTTAACCCTAACGCCTAGCTCTAACTGCTAGCGTAGCTAACCTTCAGCCAGCTAGCTAAACGTAGCCACCTAGACACCAAGCTAGAATTCATAATATATCATGTGTTTAGCAAATTTGAAATATATTGTACTTTTTCCAATTTCGTAACATATTGTACACTTGGCAAATTCATAACATATAATACGAATTGTAAATTGGAACATATTTTATGAAATGAGTGATGGACATCCACAAATCAATACATACTGTACCATATGAAACATAATATGTAATGGCCAGATTTGCGTACAGAGTAATAAGAAATGCTCTGAGACCAGGTTGAACCTCAGAAAAAAAATGTTTCACCAAAAATGAATGTATAAAATTGTCTTTAAAAGTTATTTATTACATTTTCTTTATCTGTCTTTTTAAAAATTGTTTTGTCTTTTTTCTGCGACTACTTTTCCTTTGATAATGTTGTAACATTTGACTTCAATCAATCACAGCTTTTAGTTTTGGTACACATCCTCTTATGTGGCCTTTTGGTCGTTTTTCCCGCCTGCAACACGTCAATAGAGTTGTAATGAAATGGGGGGAGGGGGGGGGGGGAAACTGACATGAACCGTTTTCATGTGTGTCTGTGTTTATGTTTGAGTGATAGAGGGAGTCAGAGGGAGATGGGTGGGGGGGGTGAGAGAGAGAGAGAAATGTATGTTCACTCCTGAATGAAGGCATAACTTCCTCTTCACTTGATCTTTAATTAACTTTGTTTTATAGAAGAATGCCATTACAGGCATCTTTGATATTAAATAAAAGGCATGTGTGCTGGGATTTGCCTTGCAGGGTGCACGCACAAACACACACACAGACATACTCACAAACACACACACAGACATACACACACACATTAGAAGAGTCTCTCTCTTCCTATCTTTGCTTCCTCTCCTCTCTTCCTCTACTCTCTACCTCTCCTCTCTTCCTCTCCTCTTCCTATCTTCTCTTCCTATCCTCTCTTCCTATCCTCTCTTCCTATCCTTTCTTCCTCTCCTCTCCTCTCTTCCTCTCCTCTTCCTCTCCTCTCTTTCTCTAATCTCTTCCTCGCCTCTTTTCTGCTCCACTCTTCCTATCATCACTTCCTTTCCTCTCTTGTTCTCTTCTCCTGAATATCAAATATCATCTCTATTCGAATGCTGTCAAACTCAATTTCAAAGTATGCCGTCTGCCATATCCCAGCGTATTTTCTGGCTTCGGATTTGATCACACTGTGGGGGGAGAGAAACAGAGCCAGAGAGAAAATAAAGGCACAGCCAGAAATGATTGGTGAATATCAGAAAGAAAGCTAAGTGTAGCATTTCAATGTCTTCTATCATTCCGAAAGCAGCCGACTGTTCCCTGGTTTCACTCCCTCACTCAGCGAGCAATGTAAAAATAAATAAATAAATCCCTTATTTAAGAAATGTGTCTCAGACAACATGCAGATTACACCGCCTCACAGATCTTTATCAGATGAATGCTATGGATTTGTAGCTGTTTTCATACGTTCTAATTTCTTTATCCTTCAACATTAGTCACAAAGGGGTTCTGCATGAAAAGCCTTTACAAAACAGACTGGGCTATGTGAGGCACAAACACACACACACACACACACACACACACACACACACACACACACACACACACACACACATGAATGGAACATATTAGCCCCAGCCTGCCTAATCAAAGCAAGCTGAAGAATGTAGGTATGTAATTTATGACATGTTAAATGTGTCTGCTTTTCTCTACTGCAATCCAGAAATAAATGAAAGCTTAAAGGTAGATTCTCAGATCTGGGAATGTATTCGATGGTCATTTCCATTCTTGATATTTACCTGTTGATTCGCAAGACTATAACTTATAAATGCCTCGTGACCTTAGCAATACTGTTTTAATTAACAGCATCACTCTCTATACCAAAACAAGTGACAGGGCTGACGCTCTGTGAAAAATAATCACAGATTGTAGCTTTAAGCAGAACAACACCAGATAAACCAGGCAGGCCTCGGCTCTTAAAGCATGGGAACGTTGTTTTAATAAAGATAAGCATGCAGCAGCTGAGACATAGCCTGTATATATATATATATATATATATATATATATATATATATATATATATATATATATATACAGTTGAAGTCGGAAGTTTACATACACTTAGGTTAGAGTTATTAAAACTTGTTTTCAACCCGTCCACAAATGTATTGTTAACAAACAAACTATAGTAGGTTAGGACATCTACTTTGTGCATGACACAATAATTTTTCCAACAAATGTTTACAGGCAGATAATTTCTCTTATAATTCGCTGTATCACAATCCCAGTCGGTCAGAAGTTTACATACACTAACTTGACTGTGCCTTTGAACAGCTTGGGAAATTCCAGAAAATGATGTCATGGCTTTAGAAGCTTCTGATAGGCTAATTGACATAATTTGAGTCAATTGGAGGTGTACCTGTGGATGTATTTCAAGGCCTACCTTCAAACTCAGTGCCTCTTTGCTTGACATCATGGGAAAATCAAAAGAAATCAGCCAAGACCCCAAAAAGAAAATTGGAGACTTCCACAAGTCTGGTTCATCCTTGGGAGCAATTTCCAAACCCCTGAAGGTACCACGTTAATCTGCACAAACACTAGTACGCAAGTGTAAACACCATGGAACCACGCAGCATTCATACCGCTCAGGAAGGAGACGCATAGTGTCTCCTAGAGATGAACGTACTTTGGTGCGAAAAGTGCAAATCAATCCCAGAACAACAGCAAAGGACCTTGTGAAGATGCTGGAGGAAACAGGTACAAAAGTATCTATATCCACAGTAAAAACAAGTCCTATATCGACAAAACCGAAGAACACCATCCCAAACATGAAGCACGGCGGTGGCAGCATCATGTTGTGGGGGTGCTTTAATGCAGGACGGACTGGTGCAATTCACAAAATAGATGGCATCATGAGGCATGAAAATTATGTGAATATATTGAAGCAACGTTTCAAGACATCAGTCAGGAAGTTAAAGCTTGGTCGCAAATGAGTCTTCCAAATGGACAATGACCCCAAGCATACTTCCAAAGTTGTGGCAGAATGGCATAAGGACAACAAAGTCAAGGTATTGGAGTGGCCATCACAAAGTCCTGACCTCCACCCTGTAGAAAATTTGTGGGCAGAACGGAAAAAGCGTGTGCGAGAGCAAGGAGGCCTAGAAACCTGACTCATTTACAAGAGCTCTGTCAGGAGGAGTGGACCAAAATTCACTTCAGCTTCTGGAAGGCCACCCCGAAACGTTTGACCCAAGTTTTAAAAAAAATGAAATGCAATTCTACCAAATACTAATTGAGTGTATGTAAACTTCTGACCCACTGGGAATGTGATGAAAGAAATAAAAGCTGAAATAAATCATTCTCTCTACTATTATTCTGATAGTTCACATTCTTAAAATAAAGTGGTGATCCTATATATATATATATATACACTTTATATGTATATATACATACACTTTATTTTTGTCATATTTTTTTTTCCTTGTGTTTATTTGCTTTGGGGTTGAATTCACTGAGATTCCAGTCAGTTCGCTAAGGGCCCAGATCACCTTTCTGGGGCTGCTAAGGAGCAGCAGGAGGAGCTGTGTTCCATCCAGACTACACTGATTAGGTTTATACAGAGGAAGCAGACAATCTCCGTTTCCTTGTGGTGCTGTTAGGGGAGAACACTTGAGCCTTCTCTCTGTCCACCATTGTTCAGACTACAGGTGTGCGTCTCTCTTACCTCAGCTGTAAGCCTTCGTACAGTATACATCACCTTTTAATGGGTATAATGCTCTTTCATATGGACAGTAGATTAATTAACTAATCACTTTTCAGTATATTATTATATTATATTTTTTCAATCTGCTAATCTATACAACTGGACTCATTGACATGCTTAATTTTCTTATCCAAGTCTCCCAAGCAGATCCTTGAATGTCCAAAAAAAAGAAACGCAAAAGTGATGTGAAAAGCCAATGACAAATGTGTCCTCTGGTCAACACAATCTCCACAATAACACATATTTCTATGGAAAAGCTGTGATGGCTAGCTGGAGGACTTTGGAGACGGGAAGACGTGTATTAGATAAACAGGACATGCTCTGGGGAGTGGGACAGGGGCCAGTGGACACAGCTGAAGGAGCAGCTGGGGAGAGATGGCTGGGAGGATGAGGGGATGAGAGAGGGATGGGGGAGGGTGTCCCGTGGAGGGCACACGTCTTGACCATCCTGACCTTAGTTCTCTGGACCAGCCCAGGCCTGACATGTGACCAAAATCATGTCCAGATCAGGACAGATCAGAGAGTGAGAGGGAGAGAGAGAGAGAGAGAGAGAGAGAGAGAGAGAGAGAGGAGATGGAGGGGAGAGGGACAGGAGGAAAGGATGTGCTATTTAAATGTATTCCTCATGTTTAACTGCTTCCACAAAATTAATACAACAAGACAATGACTATTACCAGGCTTTGACACAGCAAGGAAGTGTGGCAACGAGCAAAGGAAAAAGCCTTCAAACTGACTTAGAGATTCACGTATGAAACCAACCGGGATGCAATTATGAGAAAGACAACAGTTAAGGTGGCTTGCAAGACACTATCGCTAAGTTGTCACAATTCTGCACTGCATCAATATATCATGAGGTGGATTTGAGTCACATGATGGCTGCCTAAGTCACATGATGTGAGCATCAAGCCAAGAAAACAGCATTTTATATGATGCTGCAAATGGCTGAGGCTGTGATGATTTGCTTACAAATTGAAATATGAATGAGAACTGACAAGACTCCCAGAGAAATCAATTTTAGAAATTAAAGTCGCCGATACTGAGAATACTGAGAAGCATGAAATATGATCACCAGGAAATCGCTGCATATTTTACTTTTTTATCAGGTTTGAGAGAGTGGAATAATTCAGACAATTCTTTAGCTAGCGAGGAGATCTGGCTGCATCATCCTTTAAGATAGAGAGGAGATCTGGCTGCATAGTCCTCTAAGCTAAAGAGGAGATCTGGCTGCATAGTTCTCTAAGCTAAAGAGGAGATCTGGCTGCAATGTGCTTTAAGCTAAAGAGGAGATCTGGCTGCATAGTCCTTTAAGCTAAAGAGGAGATCTGGCTGCATAGTCCTCTAAGCTAAAGAGGAGATCTGGCTGCATAGTCCTCTAAGCTAAAGAGGAGATCTGGCTGCATAGTTCTATAAGCTAAAGAGGAGATCTGGCTGCAACGTCCTCTAAGCTAAAGAGGAGATCTGGCTGCATAGTCCTCTAAGCTAAAGAGGAGATCTGGCTGCATAGTTCTCTAAGCTAAAGAGGAGATCTGGCTGCAATGTGCTTTAAGCTAAAGAGGAGATCTGGCTGCATAGTCCTTTAAGCTAAAGAGGAGATCTGGCTGCATAGTCCTCTAAGCTAAAGAGGAGATCTGGCTGCATAGTCCTCTAAGCTAAAGAGGAGATCTGGCTGCATAGTCCTCTAAGCTAAAGAGGAGATCTGGCTGCATAGTCCTCTAAGCTAAAGAGGAGATCTGGCTGCATAGTCCTCTAAGCTAAAGAGGAGATCTGTCTGCATAGTCCTCTAAGCTAAAGAGGAGATCTGTCTGCATAGTCCTCTAAGCTAAAGAGGAGATCTGGCTGCATAGTCCTCTAAGCTAAAGAGGAGATCTGGCTGCATAGTCCTCTAAGCTAAAGAGGAGATCTGGCTGCATAGTTCTCTAAGCTAAAGAGGAGATCTGGCTGCATCTTCCTTTAAGATAAAGAGGAGATCTGGCTGCATAGTCCTCTAAGCTAAAGAGGAGATCTGTCTGCATAGTCCTCTAAGCTAAAGAGGAGATCTGGCTGCATCTTCCTTTAAGATAAAGAGGAGATCTGGCTGCATAGTCCTCTAAGCTAAAGAGGAGATCTGGCTGCATCTTCCTTTAAGATAAAGAGGAGATCTGGCTGCATAGTCCTCTAAGCTAAAGAGGAGATCTGGCTGCATAGTCCTCTAAGCTAGAGAGGAGATCTGGCTGCATAGTCCTCTAAGCTAAAGAGGAGATCTGGCTGCATAGTCCTCTAAGCTAAAGAGGAGATCTGTCTGCATAGTCCTCTAAGCTAAAGAGGAGATCTGGCTGCAAAGTCCTCTAAGCTAAAGAGGAGATCTGGCTGCATCTTCCTTTAAGATAAAGAGGAGATCTGGGTGCATAGTCCTCTAAGCTAAAGAGGAGATCTGGCTGCATAGTTCTCTAAGCTAAAGAGGAGATCTGGCTGCATAGTTCTCTAAGCTAAATAGGAGATCTGTCTGCATCTTCCTTTAAGCTAGAGAGGAGATCTGTCTGCATAGTCCTTTAAGCTAAAGAGGAGTTTCTGTCTGCATAGTCCTCTAAGCTAAAGAGGAGTTTCTGTCTGCATAGTCCTCTAATCTAAAGAGGAGATCTGGCTGCATAGCCCTCTAAGCTAAAGAGGAGATCTGAATGCATAGTTCTCTAAGCTAAAGAGGAGATCTGGCTGCAATGTGCTTTAAGCTAAAGAGGAGATCTGGCTGCATAGTCCTCTAAGCTAAAGAGGAGATCTGGCTGCATAGTTCTCTAAGCTAAAGAGGAGATCTGGCTGCAATGTGCTTTAAGCTAAAGATGAGATCTGTCTGCATAGTCCTCTAAGCTAAAGATGAGATCTGTCTGCATAGTCCTCTAAGCTAAAGAGGAGATCTGGCTGCATCTTCCTTTAAGCTAAAGAGGAGATCTGGCTGCATAGTCCTTTAAGCTAAAGAGGAGATCTGGCTGCATAGTCCTCTAAGCTAAAGAGGAGATCTGGCTGCATAGTCCTCTAAGCTAAAGAGGAGATCTGGCTGCATAGTTCTCTAAGCTAAAGAGGAGATCTGGCTGCATAGTCCTTTAAGCTAAAGAGGAGATCTGGCTGCATAGTCCTCTAAGCTAAAGAGGAGATCTGGCTGCATAGTCCTCTAAGCTAAAGAGGAGATCTGGCTGCATAGTCCTCTAAGCTAAAGAAGAGATCTGGCTGCATAGTCCTCTAAGCTAAAGAGGAGATCTGGCTGCATAGTCCTCTAAGCTAAAGAGGAGATCTGGCTGCATAGTCCTCTAAGCTAAAGAGGAGATCTGGCTGCATAGTCCTCTAAGCTAAAGAGGAGATCTGGCTGCATAGTTCTCTAAGCTAAAGAGGAGATCTGGCTGCATAGTCCTTTAAGCTAAAGAGGAGATCTGGCTGCATAGTTCTCTAAGCTAAAGAGGAGATCTGGCTGCAATGTGCTTTAAGCTAAAGAGGAGATCTGGCTGCATAGTTCTCTAAGCTAAAGAGGAGATCTGGCTGCATAGTCCTCTAAGCTAAAGAGGAGATCTGGCTGCATAGTTCTCTAAGCTAAAGAGGAGATCTGGCTGCATAGTCCTCTAAGCTAAAGAGGAGATCTGGCTGCATAGTCCTCTAAGCTAAAGAGGAGATCTGGCTGCATAGTCCTTTAAGCTAAAGAGGAGATCTGGCTGCATAGTTCTCTAAGCTAAAGAGGAGATCTGGCTGCATAGTCCTATAAGCTAAAGAGGAGATCTGGCTGCATAGTCATTTAAGCTAAAGAGGAGATCTGGCTGCATAGTCCTTTAAGCTAAAGAGGAGATCTGGCTGCATAGTTCTCTAAGCTAAAGAGGAGATCTGGCTGCAATGTGCTTTAAGCTAAAGAGGAGATATGTCTGCATAGTCCTCTAAGCTAAAGAGGAGATCTGGCTGCATCTTCCTTTAAGCTAGAGAGGAGATCTGTCTGCATAGTCCTCTAAGCTAAAGAGGAGATCTGGCTGCATAGTCCTCTAAGCTAAAGAGGAGATCTGTCTGCATAGTCCTTTAAGCTAAAGAGGAGATCTGGCTGCATAGTCCTCTAAGCTAAAGAGGAGTTCTGGCTGCATAGTCCTCTAAGCTAAAGAGGAGATCTGGCTGCATAGTTCTCTAAGCTAAAGAGGAGATCTGGCTGCATAGTCCTCTAAGCTAAAGAGGAGTTCTGGCTGCATAGTCCTCTAAGCTAAAGAGGAGATCTGGCTGCATAGTCCTCTAAGCTAAAGAGGAGATCTGGCTGCATAGTCCTCTAAGCTAAAGAGGAGATCTGGCTGCATACAAAAGACTTCACCTAACATTCCAACATTGGCTACAATGACATTGCCAAGTCCATAATTTAGGGAAGACCTGGACCGTATTGACAAAGAGTGTCAGTGTAAGAATGCAGATCTAGGGTCGGTTTGGTATTTCAGATCGTAATGAATATGATTATATGGTCAGAGGGAACCTAAACCTAGATCAGCCCTCCTACTCTGAGATGCCTTTTGACTACGGGTGCTGGCTGCATACGCATCAGACTACATTTAACAGTCTGACAGTAGCAGCTGCCAAGAAACTGTCTGGATCATGTGACACCTATGGAAGCAATCACTGTGTCTGGACTTTTTTGTACCTATGTGGTTGATAGGAATTGACAGGTCTGCTCCTGACTGAATACTACTGGTCTCTTAAACCAACAAGCGTGGACTGGCTGGTGTCTTAACCCCAGAGAGCCATTTGTCCTGGAAGACATCAGTGTCCTTCTGCAAGTTCATAACAATGCGGTCTGAGTCAGAGGCCAAGCTATTACGGCCTTTTGTTTCTGCCACTTTGGCCACATGAGAATTGCGATGGTCTGTGTGAAGAGTCTGGCACATTTAATCCTCCATCCATTACCATGTATCCCTACAGGAATACACCCAGGACGAGAGGATGACCTACATGGTTGGCTGGCTGCTCAGCAGTCTGTCTAACTGACTGTCTCTGGTAGCCTGTTATTGCTATCATAGATCACTCAGGACAGGTCTTACATTGGTTGACATGATATTGGGCCTGTAGTGGAAAAAGTACCCAATTGTCATACTTGAGTAAAAATAAAGATACCTTAATTTTTATATATATATATATATATATATATATTAATTTAACCAGGCAAGTCAGTTAAGAACAAATTCGTATTTACAATGACGGCCTACACTGGCCAAACCCGGACGACACTGGGCCAATTTTGCTCCGCCCTATGGAACCCCCAATCACAACCGGTTGTGATACAGCCTGGCATCGAACCAGGGTGTCTGTAGTGATGCCTCTAGCACTGAGATGCAGAGCCTTAGACCGCTGCACCACTTCCAGAAAATGGCTCAAATAAAAGTGAAAGTCACCCAGGAAACTACGACTTGAGTAAAATTCTAAAAGTATTTGATTTTTAAATATACTTAAGTATCAAAGTAAATGTAATTGCTAAAATGTACTTAAGTATCAAAAGTAAAAGTATAAATCATTTCAAATTCCTTATATTAAGCAAACCAGACGTCACAATTTAATAAAACAAATTATAAATTGGATAGCCAAGGGCATACTCCAACACTCGGACATACCTTACAAATGAAGCATTTAGTGAGTCCGCGAGATGAGAGGCAGTAGGGATGACCAGGGATGTTCTCTTGATAAATTCTAAATATAATGAGTATGTATGGAGTAAAAAGCACATTATTTTCTACAGGAATGTAGTGAAGTAAAAGTAAAAGTTATCAGAATTATAAATAGCAAGTAAAGTACAAATACCAAAAAAACTACTTAAGTAGTACTTTAAAGTAATTTTACTTAAGTGCTTTACACCACTGCATAGGGCTACTGCATTTCTGGTTCCATCATTGGACTGAAATGACTGCCAAGCTCTCTGATATCGGCTGAAATAGATTTTTCAGTATATCTGGTAGAGGATCATAAACTTTGATCCCTTCCCATTCCTTCCAAAAAGAAATGCAACTATGCTTGACGTCAATGGAGAAATAAAGTAGACATTTCTTTGTTTTACAAGCTAAGAAAAGCAATATCATAACACAGCTTGTGTTGTAAATACCAAACAGATGTGTTGTGTTCGTTCCAAAAGTTGTAAAACAGAAGATGGGGAGAGGGAGGGAACAACTGACCCAGTCTTGATCTAGAAAGACTGAAACACAAGATGAAGATGTGTACATCCCATTCATTGACAGTGTTTTATCTTCTACCTATTTGTGGTCATTGCTCCTCATCTTAATGCATCTGGGCAGGCTAGGTCCTTTGACCTTGGGGTTATGTGAGGTCTGTAAGGTCTGGTGGTTGTGGTGTAGATGTATATGGCTTGGGAGCAGAGAGACCTGTCACAGGTTGAACACAGGGTCACTCGCTCAGAACAATGCACCCCCTCTCACAGTTAATGGTCACACACTCCAGATCTGACTGTGGTCACTCATTAGAGGTGACTGACTCTGTGTGTGTGTGTGTGTGTGTGTGTGTGTGTGTGCGTGCGTGCGTGCGTGCGTGTGTGTGTGTGTGTGCGTGTGTGTGCGTGTGCATGTGAAGGATTACAGAAATATTGGTGGGGGTGGGAAGATGACTGGAGAAGGATGAGGAGGAAGAGGACTAGCAGCTAGTGCAGACAGCGGCTAAGTCATTGCAAATGGGACTGCCTCAATGGTACTTATAGACCATAAACGTCAGTGGAAATGAGTTGGTTTGGAGACGTAATATGCATGGAGACGTAATATGCATGGAGACGTAATGTATGTGGGGGTGTGTGTTAAGTGTGAAGGAGAGGAGGGTTAAGAGTGGTTAGGAATCAATCTTTCAAGAGTACCGTTGCCTCGTAACACTAACTTAGTATAATTCTATCTCCCTTTATAAGGGTTTCATGCATTCTTCACAAATAAATAAATCTATTTACATTTGAGTCATCTAGCGGAAGTGACTCAGTAGTGAGAGCCTACAGTTCATACGTGTTAATGGAACTCAAAACCCTGACGTTGCAAACGCCATTCTCTACCAACTGGGCCAATTTGTTCATATACTGAGAAAAGTAGGCTCCAAATCACATCATTAGCTTTCATAACTGTGCTAGAATAATGCATGTTGGGACAAGTCCTTTGTGTTGCGTTTGAGGAGATTTATGATTTTTTTCCCCCTCTGTTTATGGGAGCTGTGAAACTCTGTTGGTGTCAGCCAGGGCCAGTTGTTCACACATGCACACACTCATGCACATACACATACACACACACACACACACACACACACACACACACACACACACACACACACACACACACACACACACACACACACACACACACACACACACACACACACACACACACACACACACACACACACACACACACACACACACACACACACACACACCGGTGAGAGGTGATGATTAGTGACTGACCTTATGCTTAATTAGAGCCGAATAGGACGTTTTCCTGAGAGTCTATGAATCATGGGTAAAAACACAGCCTGAGGGAAATGTAACCTAAGTGATTAGGAAAAGGCTGTAAATCAGTACTCCCTTTGACCTGACAGAATGGACTGACAGATTGGACTGACAGAATGGACTGACAGATTGGACTAACAGAATGGACTGAGATTATTAAAATGGAAAGAAAAGGCAGACTCAGTGAGTCAATTTCCAAAATAAATAAGAGTGTTGAAGCTCCTGGCTCAATTCTGCTGTGTTGGTGCCCCTAATGTGCGCAGGTTCACTCCGTACAGCACATTAGCAGATACTGTATGTGACTGTGTGAGAGCATCAAATCAAATTGCATTGGTCATGTACACCGGTTTAACAGAAGGTTTGCTAGTTCGATGTCCTGAGCCGCCTAGGTGAAACATCTGTCCATGTGCCCATAAGAGCCCTATGACCACGGCACTTAACCATAATCGTGCCTGTAAAGTGCTCTGGATAAGAGCGTATGCTAAAATGTAACAGTGTTGTAAACAAAACTATACACATATACACCACGTGTGGCTGGTAAACACACCACCACGTGTGGCTGGTAAACACACCACCACGTGTGGCTGGTAAACACACCACCACGTGTGGCTGGTGTGTTTATTTGTTGTCTGTGATGCCAGGTTCTCCATTCCCCAAATCCACAAATTGGTACATTCGTCCCTGGCCATCTTCACCAGACTAATTAATGTGTCTAAAATGGCAACCTAGCCTCTCATCCCGTCACTAAAGGACAAAAAGTTCACAACCTCATTTCCAATCCGCAACGTTTGATTTATTTACCCAAAGCTGTGTTTCCCCTCTGTTTGTTGTGATTAGTTGTTAATGCATCGTTCACCTTCATCATTCACCCATCTCTTACGTCTCACTGACTCGTCTCATTTTCATATGTTACCAAGGTCACAAGATGTATAAGCTATTCAGAGAGGAAATCAATAGCCGAAGCAGACCTCCCACGGCACAGCCACAGAATATGAAAACAGATCATCAGTTCTGCTGATCCATGTTATCCATCTCTAAAAGACTCTGACACATTGAATTTATACTCAATAGTTACTCCAACGATGCTTTAGTTGAGCCAAAAGATTGAATAAAAAGGTTATTCTTGGTTGTTAATATTAAGAATGTCACAGAATAGGACAGTTCAGACAGTAGTCTATTCACCTGCTTCATAATGGCCTGGGAATGAATGAAGGTGGTTACTGTAAAATAACTCTGTTTTTCTCAACTCTACAGATCAGCTCCCCCTGTATCTGTCGCAAGTATTAAACATCCCTTTCGTGATAATTACTGGAGCCTAAATGACACATTTGCGGGGACCGTTTAAATCCAAATTAATTGATGGAAACTACTTTTCGGGAACCTGCACTCAATTAATGCCGGTTCTTAATACCCCATGAAAATCTGCTCGGGCAAATAGCCGCCGGGCCACTTCGTCACTTCAAATGGCTAATTCCCATGTCCTTCCCCCCTTCTCTTCATCTTGTTATAATGGACTTTATTCACCTGCAGGCTAAGAGCACGCTCTTTCATGGTTCGACCTAATTGGGTTCTGCTGACTTTTGCGCTCTTAACTTTTGCATGAAAAGCATTTTATGTGCAATTTAAAACACCTAGGCCGCAATGTGGGGTTCCGCATTCAATTATGTAATTGCAATTTGACCCATTTTGGCCTACTTCTGAAATGGATATGATATGTTTGCCCAAGTACAGTTATCTAGTAAGTTACATAGGTAGGAAGGAAGAAAGAAAGAAAGAAAGAAGGAAAGAAAGAGGAAGGAAGGAAGGAAGGAAGGAAGGAAGGAAGGAAGGAAGGAAGGAAGGAAGGAAGGAAGGAAGGAAGGAAGGAAGGAAGGAAGGAAGGAAGGAAGGAAGGAAGGAAGGAAGGATGGAAGGAACACATGCTGTAGACAAATTGTAATTCATACTTCCAAATGATTATTCCTATTTGGCAGTCTTGACCTGTGTGTAAATACCGTAGTGTACACAAACTCTGAGATAAGAACAGATGTTTGGAAGAGTAACACACACACGAAACAAACCTCTCGTTTGGCAATCATTGGGTGGAAACTGAGTCATAGTTTAACCCTCTGTCTTGTTCTGGTTTCCTCCAGTCAGCGCTGTACCAAGCTGTGGTCCTGATGCCGTAGTGGACCTGTCGTTCCCGTATGACAGAAACGTATGGCTGAATTTAAATGCACAGTCTGTCATTCAACAGTCTGAGGAAAATAGACCAATAGGAGAACTCATAGACTGTGTGGAAGGGTATTATGATTTTTCCTATGATTGTTACATCTTACAGCTTGTACCTTCAACTTTTACTGCGGTGAGCTAAATCAGGCTCACGCAGGGTGTTTCTGGGTATCTTAAACACATCCACTTTGAAACTAAAGTATACACCTCACACATATGGTTATGGGCTTAAACAAAGAACACACCTGTATCCTATCAGATATAGAGTTGAAATGTATTACATTTTCAGTTTGCATCCCAATATTACACTTAATAAACATCCCAGAAGATTGAAATATAACAAAACTGTTTTGAAATAGAAAAATATGATTATAGTCTTTTCTTTTCTTATCTTTATTAATTAAAATTAATTGTGAAAGAATAATAATTACAATCCACCCATGAGGCCAAAGAGGGCTGCAGGAAAGGGCTACCTCCTAGAGCCTCAGAACATAACCTCAGTATGAAAACGTCCTAGATAAAATCCAATATTTGATGTTTAGACAAGCCCTGCACACATTGATGTACAGTAGACAGCACACAGCCTCCTGCATTGCTAATCAGTCCAGAGCTGTAGGAGTGGTTGCTATCACGTAAGGAGGTATCAACATGCAACAGTATCAGTGTTTATCTGACTCATATTGAAACATGTGGCTTAGGGAGGTAACCTCCCCAGTTATGCATCACTGCTGTGGTTACATCTGGCAAATCTATGGTTGAATAAATGTTTGTCATGATCCTTTGTGGAAAAACAAACCACTGCATGTCAACCCTAAACAATCATTAGAAAGAACATCTCTGGGGGATCACACCAGTTGAAAAATAAAGGAAAAGCAAATCATTGTGAAGTAACTAAAACATCAGGCCTTGTGTACGTATTGTTTGTAAACCAATTGATTTTATCATTTGGTAGCTATAACTTTGAGAGGTTCAGCATATCAAATCACCAGCTCTTACACATAATTTAAATGTGCAATGGCATATCAGACAGCCATGTAACAGAAATGCACTGGAGCCTGGCTGGGGCTCGTTTTGTGCTAGTTTGGTATTCGGAAGTGGCGACAGAAAGAACATACTTACTCAGGGAGGCAATAACAGGTCAAATTTCCCAGAGGCTCCTGACATGGGCATAGAAATTAATTGCAGTGTTGTGAGGTTGAATACAGGCTTTCGTGGCATGATTTTAAAAAAGCAAAAGAGGCTCTCCCAACAGGCCTGAACACTGGAAGCCCACAGCACTCAAAGCACAGACACAAGGTCTGAATGGAAACAGCAGCTCCACAAACATCCCCCTGAATTTTTTTTTGCTAGATAACGGTAGAATGGAAATGTAGAATTAGAAGGTAGATGTGGAACTGTGGAAGCTCCGTCAGAGTTCTGAAGATGCTGTCTGTCTGGGACAGGGGATGATAATGATATCTCTGATCACATCCACTGTCAGACTGTCACAGCTGTAGACTGTCACACCTCTGACAACTAAATATGTCTACATATGCTTTATTAGAATAGTGTAGGTAAAACTCAAATGGAATAGTTTGAAAATGTATAAACAAATCTAATTTTCGGATAAAACAGCAAATGTTCCTTTGTTTGTAAGGGTTGACCTAGAGACTTTATACAGGCATCAAAATAAGAGAAGTCTCTTCGGACCCCATCCTAAAATGCTCCTTTTTTTGTAGATGTTGGAAAAGTAAAGTAGTTGAATTCCTTTCGTTTCAAGGTCCGCCAAGTTACTTCAGATTTGAGAGATTTTTATGTTTTATGATTTTGGGACGAGGGGATTTCTGTGTTTTGATATTTGGGGAGGTTTTTTTTTTTACCTGGAGGAGTATCAAGGAATGAGACCCTTGGAGGACTGGCACAGTAGGATAAAGGCTTACTAATTCTGTTAGATTTGTTGCATGTGATTTGTCTGATTTCATTTTGTGTTATTGATCTTCCGCCGGCTGCAATCTGCTAATTTATAAATAGTTTTATGTTGTTGTCACCTTCAGGTTTTCTACACTTTAGTCTCACGGTTGCATTTGTTTTTGCTTAGCTTGTTATTTTTGGTCAATTATTTTTTTTACCTCTTGATTTATCGCTGGCATTAGTTGGTGTAATGAGAGGTGGTTTCTCACAACACTCTCAGACCAATGTTGTAAAAACCACAGTATCAAATTCTTAATTTATTTCAGCATAGTGTCTAAAACTGTGATTTGAAGTAAAGTAGTTCTTGTCATAACTGTCATTAGTTAGAAACATTTCAGAAGATGTGAGACATCGCGGTACATTAACGCCTCCCTCACACGTCCATAGGAATTCATTTCTATCTCCTCTCTTTCAACTCACACAAGTAGGACTGGCTGAAAGCCTTTGTCCCGTGGTGTGTGTCACCCTCAGAAGACTGACTGACATCTGCCAACATCCAGTAGATTCTCCACTTTTGCTGAAATGGGCATTAATGTTCTGGGCTCTTACTTAAAGAAAACCTCTGAAATATTAAACCTGGTTTGGTCTTGAATCGTTGAATTAATCTCCACGCTTGGTCCTCATCTCTGAGTTCACACCGGGCTTTACACTGCAAGTCTATTGGGAGATAGACTGCAATTTAATGATGACTTTAATCAAAATAAAATATTGATTTCACAGAAACCAGACATGGTCTGCCTGATGATACCAAATAATTGACCATACAGTATATTGTATGGGCAGTTGTCTCAAACAATCTATCATTCGATCAATCAATTAATTAATGAATCTTTATTCTCTCCAGAGGGAATTTGGTTTGCTTTAGAGTAGATTCTAGTCATTGGCACTATGGTGGAAAACTGATGTTCTTTCTTCATGTCATATACTGTAGTTTTGTCATTTTATCTAGTTCCCTTGAGGTCAGAGTCCTACTGGGATAGTTCAAGACAACACACAATGTCACAACCTCGTAATA